>NC_039245.1:29338685-29638685 GCF_003368295.1 Carassius auratus
GCCTCCAGGACAGGTTTGGGAAGCACTGGATTAGAGCTTAATGTACTGTGTCACTACACCTACATCTATATCAGCAGTCAAAGAGACACAACAGTCACCAAAGTTAACAGCAGTTTACAATAAAATTCAAAATGATGAAGAGATTCTCACTGGATAAAGCGGTATGATTTCTGACCAGAAGGTAATGCAGTCAACAAACAGAGTTTATTTTAACAGGAAAAAGCATTGCCGAGATACGTCATGACTATTGAATGATTTTCCGGACATTATTCAAAAGGAATTGCAAATTGTTTTTGCAATTGCGTTTTCAATTTGTGGACACATAAAATGTGACATAATCCAAACGCAAATGCAAATCGCACTTTACCGTTTGCATTTTCGTTTAAGCTGTGCTTTAAGTGGCCCAAAAGAGGTACTCTATTATAGCATATATATATATATTTATATATTTATAGCATATATATATATATATATATATATATATATATATATATATATATATATATATATATATAATTAGTTTTTTTTTTATGACTCCCCTCATCCCCTGAGGTAACAACACCTATATTGAAGGGGTTTTATATTCTCCAGTCAACAGATGACCTTATAAAAAATAATAAATCCTTTTATTAGTTTGTGGATTTGCTTGAGCTAGAAAGAGCTACTGAACATAAATAAAATGTGCAAAATAATTTAGAAAAAATACCCTTAGAAAGAGCTACTGAACATAAATAAAATGTGCAAAATAATTTTGAAAAATACCCTTAGAAAGAGCTACTGAACATAAAATGTGCAAAATAATTTTGAAAAAATACCCTTAGAAAGAGCTACTGAACATAAATAAAATGTGCAAAATAATTTTGAAAAAATACCCTTAGAAAGAGCTACTGAACATAAATAAAATGTGCAAAATAATTTTGAAAAAATACCATTAGAAAGAGCTACTGAACATAAATAAAATTTGCAAAATAAATCGCGAATCATTTGAGTCAGTTTGGGAGTTCGGAGCGGGATCGCGAATCTTTTGAGTCAGTTCGGGAGTTCGGAGCGGGTTCGCTTGTGCGTTCTTTCACTGCATTATTCGGTGTATTCAAATGCATTTATGAAAGCATGTGAATCAGTGCTTTATGTGGCCCAAAAGAGGTGCCGGTTCTCTATTATAACACACACACACACACACACACACACACACACACACACACACACACACACACACACACACACACACATATATATATATATATATATATATATATATATAATTTTGAAAAAATACCCTTAGAAAGAGCTGCTGAACATAAATAAAATGTGCAAAATAATTTTGCAAAAATACCCTTAGAAAGAGCTACTGCATTACTTCATTAGCTTGCGTCTGACCTCCAGCGATATCATTCCGGCTTGGTGGGGTGTCAGCCAGCGAGTTATCTGATTCTGACCATGTTCTTTTAGTACTTAGAGTCTGAAGCCAGAACATATTAAGTGTTGTTCACTGTTTTTGTATTTTTACTGAGCCGAGTGTAGAACATAGTAGTGTTCTGTAGCTTTAAATCTGAGCAGACTATGATACTCCAGCTTGCTTATACGCATGCGCTAGTTGGTGCTACGTTGTTGAAGTTTGTACACTGTGTATTGAACTCCTGCATGTCTCATAGTAAAGATACTGTTGTTAAAAGGATCTTTGCCTTGCCACTCGTCATTCGGCATGGTGTCAGAAGTGGTCTGCACAGAATCGTAAGAGCAGCGAGAAAATGAACTATTCCGAACGAGCATCCACACAGTAAGCCATCGTTATTCATCGCACAATAAATCATGGCTGAAGGGTTCCGCAGACCCGATCCTCTTGTATTTGATGGCAATATCGCCGAAAATTGGTGTGTGTTTGAGCAGGAATTCGATATATTCATTGCTGCTGCACACTCTGAGAAAGAGCCTCGCACGAAAGCATTCATACTGCTTAATCTGGCCGGCCTCGGAAGCCATAGAGCGCGAGCGAATATTCGTCTATGCACCCATATACAGTCGAGGGAGAAAACCGTCGAATAATTACTCCGGCTGAATCACACGAGGACCCGGAATGTCTAAAACGTAAGTTTCGCGAACTTTGTAGTCCACAAACAAACATAAAGATGGAAAGACACAAATTTAATTCAAGAAACCAAAAGCCAGGAGAAACAATAGAGGCATATGTAAGCAACCTACGAAACAAGGCACAGAGTTGCAGGTTTGGAGATTTACAGGAAGAATTGATAAGAGATCGACTCGTGTGTGGGATACTCAACGATGGAATGAGAAAACTCCTGTTGCGTGACAATGAGCTAACATTGACAAAAGCCATTGAAATATGTCAAATACATGAACTTACTGACCAGCACACTAAAACACTAGCTGGACCAAAGCAAAACTTGACAAATGTGGATAGTGTTCAACAAACGGTAAAAAGAAAACCGTTTTGTACTCCCAAACACAGATTAGACAAGTTTACCCCGCAACAAATTCATAATTGCAGCAATTGTGGAAGCAACCATGAGGCAAAACGGGAGAAATGTCCTGCATATGGCCAGCATTGTCACAGGTGCAACAAATGGAACCACTTCCAAAAATGCTGCAAATCAGTGAAAATTCAGCGCACACGAAATCTAAAAAAGACTGTAAATCAAATTGATGTTACCAAAGCTTCAAATAGTAGCGAAGACTCATTCTTTATAGATGGAGTTGCGGTTAATCATCAAAAGGTGGCCAGAATTGATTCAAAACAGTTAAAGAAAACTGCAATATCTTGCACAGTGCTAACCAATGGAAAGCCTCTCGAACTAAAGATCGAAACAGGAGCCTCATGTAACATCATGTCTTTGCAGACATTCGCACAGGTAAAGCAAGATGAAAACCTTCAGGTGTCACGCCATGTGAAGCTTGTTGCGTGTGGTGGAAAGGAGATCCAAACTGCTGGATCAACCGTGTTATCTTGCAATCTGAGTGACCAGACCTACTCTCTACAGTTCTATGTAGTGCAAAAATATGTACAGCCATTGCTCGGACTGTCTGACTGTCTTCGGATGGGCCTCATTTCTCTCAATAATGCAGTCCACCAAGTCAGCGTAAAAGAAAACTCAAGTTTTGTCCAGCAGCTTAACACAGAATATGCAGATCTCTTCCGAGATGAAATAGGAAAGCTTCCTGTAACGTACTGCATGAAACTGGACAAAGAAGCCCAACCTGTTGTCCGTCCAGCACGCAGAATTCCTGCAGCAATGCAACACAAGGTAAAAGCAGAGTTGGAAAGAATGGTCGCTATGGGAGTAATCACTCCTGTGTCTGAGCCAACTGATTGGGTGTCATCTATGGTGGCGACTCACAAGAAAAACTCAGATGAAATAAGACTGTGCATTGACCCTAGGGACCTAAACAAGTTCCTAAAACGTCCGCATCACCCCATGCGCACAGTGGAAGAAGTGGCAGCGCAGATGCCAAACTCCACAGTATTCTCTGTGCTCGACGCAAAAAGCTCCTTTTGGCAGATTGCGCTGGATCACAAGTCCTCCCTCCTCACTACGTTCAGTACGCCATTTGGAAGATTCCGATTTCTAAGGATGCCCTTTGGCATTAATTCGGCCAGCGAGGTCTTTCAGCGCACTATGGAGCAGATCTTTGCTGGCTACCCGTGCGCAGTCATAGTCGATGACATCATTGTGGGAGGTAATGGAGAGCAGGAACACGATGCAAACCTAAGAAAAGTTTTGGACCGTGCTCGTGAAGTGAACTTGAGGCTGAACCCTCAAAAGTGCAAATTTCGCCTTAGTGAGGTGAGCTATGTCGGTCATATTTTCACAAGCAAAGGACTACAACCTGACTCAGCAAAAACAAAAGCAATCACAGAAATGCCGGCACCAGACAACGTTACTGCGCTGCAGCGCTTCCTAGGCATGATTAACTACTTAGGAAAATTCATACCGAACCTTAGTGAGCTGTCTGCCCCTCTGCGCGAGCTGACCTGTAAAAACACAGAGTGGTGCTGGTTTAAACAGCATCAGGATGCTTTTGAAGTTCTGAAGCACAGGATTTCTAGTCCACCTACTTTAAAATATTATGACGTCCTTAAACCCATCACACTCACCTGTGATGCCTCCCAGTTCGGACTCGGAGCTGCGTGTCTTCAAGAAGGTGCTCCTGTTGCGTACGCTTCACGTACTCTGATGCAAACAGAAGTGCGTTACGCGCAGATAGAAAAATAACTTCTGGCTGTTGTATTTGCGTGCACCAAATTCAATGACTACATATATGGTAAACAAATTCACATCGAAACTGACCATCAGCCATTGGTTACCATCCTTAACAAGCCTATCCACACAGCTCCAGCAAGGCTGCAACGCATGATGCTAAGATTGCAGAAATACGACTTCACAATCACATACAAGAAAGGAAAACATATGTTCCTTGCCGACACATTGTCACGTTCCCCCAGAGACTCACCAGACGAACACACAGATGACGGAGCTGACTTAGAAGTTATGTCAGTTCAACACATCTCATCTTCCAGACTGAAGGAGTTGCAAACTCATACTGCACAGGATCCAGTCCTTCAACGTCTCTGCAGTATAATCAAGTCAGGGTGGCCCTGTAGCCAATCAAAGCTGCCAGCGGAAATTCGTGAGTATTTTCTCTTCAGGGATGAGCTCACATTCGATGAAGATATACTCATGAAGGGACAGAGAATGGTTATTCCAGAATCACTACGCAGTGAGTATATCACCATTATTCACAGAGGTCATCCAGGCCTTGATGCGACCAAACGCAGGGCACGGGGCATTGTATTCTGGCCTTCTTTAACTAAAGACATTGAAAAGGAGGTACTATCGTGCTCTGTCTGTAACAGTATGAAACCCCATCAACAAAAAGAGCCTCTACACTTACATCACATCCCAGATCTTCCATGGTCAAGTGTGGCTACGGATATCTTTGAGTGGAATGGTCAACACTACCTCGTACTAGTTGACTCATATTCGGGATGGTTCGAAATTGATCTTCTTCGTGACCTGTCCTCCAGCACAGTAATCACAAAACTCAAAAGGCACTTTTCTGTTCATGGGAGTCCACACAAAGTCTTTTCAGACAACTGTACCCAGTTTACAAGCCAACAGTTCAAAGAATTTGCTGCTGCTTGGGATTTTACACATACTACTAGTAGCCCTGAATATGCACAAGCTAATGGGCTAGCCGAGAGGGCAGTGCGGAGTGCAAAACATCTAATGGAGAAATCCAAGAGGGACGGTTCTGATGTTTTTCAAAACTTGCTCAACCTCAGGAATGTTCCACGTGACCAGACACTGGGTTCACCAGCAGAGAGATTAATGTCGAGACAGATGCGCACATCTCTGCCAATCAGCAAGTCCATTCTGGTGCCAGCCTCAAAGAATAACGTTGCTGTCAAGAATCAGATCTCAAAAAAGAGACATTGTCAAAAGGCATACTATGACAAGTCTAGCAGAACTCTCCGACCACTCTTACAAGGAGAGGTGGTGAGACTTGCAACGTGAAAAGGCCATGACCAAATCGGACTTGTCAAACAGCTCTGCGATGAACCAAGATCATATCTTGTTGAAGTTGAAGGAAGAGAATACAGACGAAATCGAAAACATATCCTTCCTGTCGCAGAGCCACCACCACAAAAGTTAGACCACAGCGAAATGTTGCTTCCCTTTGTTCAGACCCCCTCTGCTGAATCTTAGCACAAATTCTTCACTCCAAATGAGGTCAAAGAACAATGCACCCCACAAGGAACCGAGAAGAAACCCCTGAATGAACATTCAACAAAAGTTCTTTCTACAGCTCCATATGTGACCAGAGCAGGTCGCATTTGCAAACCAAACCCAAAGTACCTGGAATAAAAACCAAGAATTTTAAAAAGAAAGACAGAAAAGAAAGTTCTGTAATTCAGTAACAAAATGTTCAATTTATAAATGTTAACATTATAACTGATGTTACAATGTGAGTTAACAAATGTTGTGTTAATTGCCTTTTTTACTCTCAGCTCAAGTAATCTGTTAAATGTGTTTCCTATGAAAAAAAAAAAAAACTTTGAGTTAACTTTAATATAAGAAACTGTTCATTAAGGAATAACTGTCAAAGTTAAAGAAGGAGGATGTAGAACATAGTAGTGTTCTGTAGCTTTAAATCTGAGCAGACTATGATACTCCAGCTTGCTTATACGCATGCGCTAGTTGGTGCTACGTTGTTGAAGTTTGTACACTGTGTATTGAACTCCTGCATGTCTCATAGTAAAGATACTGTTGTTAAAAGGATCTTTGCCTTGCCACTCATCATTCGGCACCGAGTATGCGCTTTTCACACACTCTCTCCGGCCACGTTGAGTTGTTGACAGCGGTAAAAGTGACGCATGCGCTTTTCACTTGTTAAACTCAAGGGTGTATGGGTAATGTAGTCTCTGCTCTCGGTGGGATGAATTAGGAAGCGTGCATTGTGAAGGGCGCTCTGAAAAGCGGCAGCGCAGGCAAAGGATTAAAACCTCTATTAAAACAGATGTCCAAATGATTGTACCGGTACGCTAAAAACACATTCTGGGTGCACGGAGAGGTGGCGGTACGCTCAAGAGCTATATTTGGAAGTGGCGGTACTGAGTACCGGTGCGTACCGGCCCACTTAAAGCACTGCGTTTAAGCGAACGCACAGTGTCTGCCAAATTTAAAATGGAAATGCAAAGTCTGTTTGCAATTGTGTTTCCCATATCTTACGAGCTATGAGCCTGTCATATTTAAATAGCAATATTAATTGCCACATTGCCTTTTCACTCTCCCTGCACTGTGCATGTAAACTGCCAAAACTCAAATGAAATCGCAATTCCTTTTACATTTGCATTTCCAACGTCTACACGAAAACCTGTCAATCAAGTGACAGGGGTGGGGCCATTTTATTGGGCGTGTTCGCATTGGGAAGTGACGTCACGTACAGTCGACGGTAATAAATAATTATTAATTCATTAGTGTGGACTTTGTCATCTAAATACTTAATAAGCAATAAGGTTAAGGATGTGTCTTAAAAATTACTTCATATTTTATATCCTGTGAAGCTTTACTTAAAAAAGATGTTTCCTGATATTGACACTTTATGTTCTTTTTGTGGTGCTGAACACAAATCCATTTCTCATCTCTTCTGGGAATACACATATACATGTCTGTTCTGGAAGAATTTTTGTATCTTCGATCATGCTAAAATGTACCATGTTTTACAATGGTAAATATGAGTTATCGATAGTGTTTATAACTAAACCACAGTAGCCACAAATGTACAGTTGTCTGAGACATTATGAAATGTTCTGTAACATCATGAACCATAAAATGTAGTCAGTGGTCTGCTATGGTTTATTTTCATAATAGGTAAACACAGGTCACTAGTTAACATGGTCACATTTCCTAGATTCAGCAGCTGCACGATGTGACGCCGGGAGTCCTGTCTTCAAACCAGGCATCTGGAATTGTTTCTGTGTAGATTGGTACCTTGGTGGTTAGTGACACTTGTCTCGCGGTGCGGTGTGCCGTCTTTTAGCGCGTGTTCGAAACCCGCTCCAACACAGACATACTTTAATTTTTTGTTTATCCTACTTATTTCAGCCGTGAAACGAGCGATCATACTAATAACTTGAAATCTTTACAAGAATATCTGAATCATGCAATGAGCAAGTCTGCGTTTATTAAACACTTAATATCGCGTCAGTTTGTGCTTTCAGAATTGCAGAGTCTGCTGCTGTCTTTCCAGCACATCTGCAGCAGAGACCTGAACCAGGACGTGGGTCACCAGATAACACAGTAACCAGTTAAACCGTCACACTGGGAAGATTAGGCAAATAGACGCTGATTTCGGACGTGCATCCTCAGTAGTTCAGACTTTGTGCATTCGACTCGGGAGTGTGATGTCTGCGAGGATGCAGATCCGGTAATTCTGCAAACAGCAGCATACTTGATAACTTTAGTCAGCTCGCCTTGACTACTGCAATTTTCCTCACTGTATATTTACAATAAAACAAAAAAGGATATGAAATACCACTGCCTCCATTCATTTTTCATTTAAACATAATAATGTCACGACCAGTGATACAAGGATTCACGGAGAGAGAACCAATTGCGAGAACGTCTTTATTTAGGGATAATCCAAAGAGAATAAACAGTCCAGGCAGGGGTCAATACCAAACACAATGGTGTGGTCAGGACGAGAGCCCCCCAGGGCGGAGCAGAAGACCACCACCACCGTGTGGTCAGGGCGGAAGCCCCCCAGGGCAGAGCAGAAGACCACCACGTCCTTGTGGTTGAGGCCGGAGTCCCCCAGGGCGGAGCAGAAGACCACCACAACCGTGTGGTCAGGCCGGAAGCCCCCTAGGGCGGAGCAGAAGACCACCACATCCTTGTGGTCGAGGCCGGAGTCCCCCAGGGCAGAGCAGAAAACCACCACATCCTTGTGGTCGAGGCCGGAGTCCCCCAGGGCAGAGCAGAAGACCACCACAACCATGTGGTCAGGGCGGAAGCCCCCCAGGGGGGAGCAGAAGACCACCACAACCATGTGGTCAGGACGACAGCCCCCCAGGGCGGAGCAGAAGACCACCACGTTCGTGTGGTCGAGATCAGAGTCCCCCAGGGCGGAGCAGAAGACCACCACATCATTGTGATCGAAGCAGAAAGCCCCCAGGGCGGAGCAGAAGACCACCACATCCGTGTGGCCGGACCAACAGGAGGACGAGTCTGGTTGGGCAAGTCTGAAACAAAGAATCTGAACAAGTTAAGAGTAGCCTCTGTGGCCACAACAGGATCCGTCGGGTGCTCATAGAGTTTGACTGGAACCTGACGAGGCTCTGGCAACCCTATGGTGTTTAGACTGGATTCCAGAAGATAAATGCTGACTTGACTCTGCTCCTGAAGATCCTTGGTGGTCTGACTCTGCTCATGAAGATCATTGGTGACTTGCATTTGTTCATGGAGATCATTGGTGACTTGCATTTGTTCATGAAGATCATTGGTGACTTGCCTTTATTTATTGAAGATCACCAGTGACTTGACTCTGTCCTTGAAGATCACCGGTGACTTGACTCAGTCCCTGAAGATCACCGGTGACTTGACTTGACTTTGGAAGGTCAATGGTGACTAGTCCTGACTCTGGAGGGTCAACGGTGACTAGCCCTGACTCTGGAAGTTCAGCTGTGACTAGCCCTGACTCTGGAAGGTTGTCGGTGACTAGCCCTGACTCTGGAGGGTCGTCGGTGACTAGCCCTGACTCTGGAAGGTCATCGGTGACTAGCCCTGACTCTGGAGGGTCATCGGTGACTAGCCCTGACTCTGGAGGGTCATCAGTGACTAGCCCTGACTCTGGAGGGTCATCGGTGACTACCCCTGACTCTGGAGGGTCATCCGGGACCTGACTCAACTCTGGAAAGTCAATGGGCACCTGACTCGATTCTGGAAGGTCAACAGGAATCTGACTTGATTCTGGGGAATCAACTGGAACGTGACTCGACTCTGGATGGTCAACCAGACAGTGACTCAACTCTGGAGGGTCAGCTGTGGCTGTCATCCTGTGAAGAGGTGTTGGGCCGGCAGCCATCTTGTGCCATGACTCTGGACAGGTGGCCATATTGTGCTGTGGTGCTGGGCTGGCGACCATCTGGTGCTGTGGCGCTGGACCGGTGGCCAACTTGGGCATTGGCATTGGGTTAGCGGCCATCTTGGACTGTGGCGCTGGACCGGTGGCCATTTTGGGCAGTGGTGCTGGACCGGCGGCCATCCTGGGCTGTGGCTCTGAGCTGGCGGCCATCCTGTCTTGTGACGCTGGGCTGGCGGCCATCTTATGCAACGGCGCTGGGCTGGCGGTCATCCTGGGCAATGGTGCTGGGTTGACGATCACCTTGTACTGTGACTCTGGGCTGGCAGACTTCTTGGGCAGTGGCGCTGGGCTGCCGGCAATCCCACCGGAAGAGACAGGAGTGGCTGGGGCATCCTACGGAAGCCTATACTGCAAATAGTACAAAAATTCCCAGAACTCAAGTGTGTCTAAATGCGCCATTTCCTCATGAGGAACTGGGTCATCCAGCCCGCTGTTAAAATAATCCATAAGGGTAGCGTCATTGCATCCCATGCCCTCTGCCAGGGACCAGAACACCTGTGCCAAGGCACCCACCTCATTGCCCTCTTGGCGGAGGGCGGTCAACTTCAGATATTTCACTCTCCGCTCCGCCATCCTGGCTGGGGAACGGGAAACATCAAAAGGCATACCGCTGGTTCCTTGTGTGACGGAGTCCTTCTGTCACGACCGGTGATACAAGGATTCACGGAGAGAGAACCAATTGCGAGTACGTCTTTATTTAGGGATAATCCAAAGAGAATAAACAGTCCAGGAAGGGGTCGAAACCAAACACAATAAGAACATAAATAAAACATGAATTAAACACGAACACAATGCAAGGTCACGATAACAGACGGACATGAATTCACAAGGACTCCGTGACACATACTAAGACACACCGGGTTAACACACAGGGAGAGACGAACGCTAATGGGAAATTGACAGAGTGTAATGATCGATAACCAGTGACAGCTGGGTGCAGTGATTTAGGCAGGGACCTGAGGAATGTGGTTAATGAGGTGACAGACACCGTGGGAAAGGAGGACATCTAGTGGAAACCCAGGGAACACAACCCAGACACTGTGACAAATAATAGCAGCAGAAATGTACTTAGTTCAGGGAAATGTGTATATATACAGTCATTACAAATGAAACTAAATATTATATCAATTGCCTGTTTTATTACCGTCGACTGTGAGTGACGTCACATCCCAATGCAAACGCCCAATACAATGGCCCCACCCCTGTCACTTGATTGACAGGTTTCCGTGTAGACGTTGGAAATGCAAATGCAAAGGGAAATCGAGCATCGCGTTAGTTCAGTCAGGTCACGTGAGTCACGCTTGCATCAGCTGACAGTCAGCTGTCCTGACGTGTACCAATCCGGTCTTGACACCTATCTCCTGCGGTCTATTTAAATTCCCATTATTCAGTGTCTCTCCATCGCATTGCTGCTTGCAATTAACTGATCGCATCGCTGCTTGCAAATCAAACTGTTGCATCGGTTCTTGCAAATCGAACTGTTGCAGTTTGTTTCATCTGAAATCCACGTCTAAGATAAGTGAATGCTTTTTAATCCATATCGCTGTGTATGTTGCCTGGTGGTTAACGTGGTTTTGCATCGGTTGCAGGAATGAATATTAAGCATATTTGCAGCAGCATTTATACATCTGTGTTCATAAAGCTGGAGCAATACGCAGCTAGAGCATGCAATCGCTCTAAGGACACGCCGATAAGGCCATGAGAACAGGGTTAAATGAGACCAGCATTCTCGTGTAAGCGTTTCAACGGGGGTTCGCTGTATTTAGCGTCAAAATATCAATGTCACTGCTGTTTATTTCTAAGGTTGAGGTCACATTAACTGTGTTTCAGATGCACGCAGCTTCAAAAGCAGGCATTTATCTCTCTATGGCTTCTATACATAGGGTTATAAGAATGTGAAAAAAAAAATGTTTACATGTATTTTATTTCTTCATCCAGATTTAAAGATTCGGTGGACCACATGAGACGTTATCTAATCCGATGTGGTGTTTACATGTGCTCGTGCTTCGATTTTGGGACATAAGTGGCTACGATGACATGCAAATTATCAGAAGAAAAAAAAAAAAAAAAAAAAACGGGGTTGCATTCATATTTTTAATAGCTGCTGCATTTATATTTTTAATAGCTGCTCGCACTTGCTTGGAATTAGCAGACCAATATTGAAACCGTAGTGTTCATTCGTGTGCTCCGTGTGTAAGTGACCGTGTTCAGTTCACATGACCAATGCAGTCTTCTTTCGTACCACTGGTGTGGTCTGGGCCATTAAGTGTATACCCACTTGTTTTGTTGCTTCGCAAAATCTGTAATTTAATATCAGGAATCGTTCCCTTTAATGGTGTACCATACAGTTGAGAAACTAGTGGTTCTTGGTTGTAATTGGTGCATTATCAGTTCTGTCATCTCACATTTCCCGCTCATCATATACTGAGTGCGCGTGTCCGCTGCAGTGTGAGAACTCCGCTCAAATGCCCTCGGGTGCACCGGGACATTTCTGGTCCGGTTGAGTGAGAGCTGATCGCCGAATCGAGGGAGTTCTCCACCACTTTAGGCACCGTTTCTAAATTACACCAAACTGCAAAAAAGTGTGAGGCGGCGCTACGCACTGCATCCGCCAGCTATTCAGCTATTCAACAGCAGAGTCTTCCGCGCAGCGCTGCGTTTGCGCAACAATGTAAAGTGATAAACCGCTTCAGCCATTCAGGTGTTACACAGAATTATTGATACTGTCGTGTGACGCATGAGATCATTAAAGGTTCTCTAATGTTGCTGGCTGAAAACATCCAGAATAATGTTAATGGCATGAAGAGGGAAAACTGGGAAACACCAAGGCATGTCAATTCAGCAAGGGAAATAACTGCCTAAGACCTTCTTTAATGCAGCTCTGAAATGAATTGTATTATGATATATATATATATATATATATATATATATATATATATATATATATATATATATATATATATAAAGGGTACATTTTAATGGTAAATTACATTATTCTCTCCAAGTTTTGTTAAAACATGGAGCACGAGGGGGCAGCTTATGAATGCAAAGTGCTTGCATTGAGCTACAACATTTACAAATGGGTTTATGAATCTGTAATAATTCATACAATAACAGGCAAATTTTGGTCAAGTGTTTTCATTGAGCTATTCACTATCATAAGCTGCATACGAAAACTAAAAAAATGCTGTCTTCGGAGGTTGCATTCCAAGGTAGGAACGGAAGGCTTCAAGGCACGTCCGAAATCAATGTCAGCTTCATTTCCTGTCTCCTGAGATGACTTCATCTGGCCGGTTTTGAAGGCAGCATAGATGTATCCTTCGCTGCCTATGATATTCCATTATATTATGATCCATTATCCATTATGAAATCTGTTGCATAAGATTCCATTTTAATGTGTGTTATTGTATAACTGGTGTTATGCGGTAAGAACGATGTTAGACCGGGGCGGGGTGCAATTAACAGTCTTTAATAAAGCAAATTGGCTTCACAGAATAATATAACAAAAATCACGGCCTTCTTTCAGAGCCAAAAACAGGAGTAGCCAGACGACTGGGTCTAAGACAAAAACTACATAAATCTCCTCGAGGGCAGAGGTAGGGACCCCGAGATGCAGACAGCCAGTCCAAAAACAGAGAAGAGAGCCGGCGGTGTGAATAGCCAAGGGCAGGCGCTGCACAGGTACTCTGCAAACAGGCACAGCCGGGTAATACACAGTCCACTGACAATATAACTCACAGTTGCAGTAATGATTTATCAATCCACGGACAAGACAGGACAGGACTAGGAAATAGACGTTTCTCACGAGAGGTCATCGAATAATCCGACAATAAGACAGGGCTAGAAAGAGGGAATAAGAAGCAGAGACAATCAAGGGCAAAAGAAGGGACAGGTGAGGAGAAGGGAACGAAAGGGGAAACGGCTGAAAGTGGTAATGAGCGGAGGAGTGGATGTGTGTGCGTGATGTGTGAGTATGTGACCACAAGAGGGAGACAGAAAAGGAGAAGAAGCCAGGATCATGACAACTGGAGCTGACATCACTTTCCCATTCTGATGACCGACTATTGATGCGATTTACTTGGGTACAAGTAATCAGTTTAACATGTTTACATGGCAGGATTTCATTTAGTTGGTTCTAGAAGGTTATCCTACCTCTCAACAGATTACCATTTCGGTTTAGGCATTTTTATACTGAGGGAGGTGTTTCTATGGAGCATTTTCATTCATACTGGATGCCATTCTAAGTTTCCGAAGGGTGCATGCTTCCCCTGCTGGAATACTACCCTCCATTATGCAATCTACAGCATTAATGCATATTACGTGTTCCTCATGCCGCAGCAAGGGGTCGTATGTATCACTCGTTTGCTTAAAGGGGGGCTACAATGCTGTTTCATGGATTCAGAGTTGTTCAGTGTTAAAGAGATGGATTTTCATGCTAAACATGGCCAATTCGGATGAGTGGAGAAATCTTATTTCTGGGTGGTACAAGTTTCGGTAGTTTTCGATGATGGGTCTATGATGTAGATGATGATTGAACTCCTTATGAGCATTTCTCTTGGGAAAGCACGCCCATGCACATCTCGACCAGAGGAGAGCGAGACCTCTCCTGTAAACATGCTTCATCAGGAAATCGTTGGCAGCGCTGCATAGGATTGTTTGAGAATGTCTCCAAATAAGTGTGTTTTGGATGTGAGGGGAAATTTACCACATTCAGCTTCTCAAAAAACCTAGCATTACATGGACCATGGATGCAGTTGCTTTTCTGGGGCAGCAATGGAGTGTAGCAAGTGTTTTTTTCGTAATTTCAGTGATGAATGTTTTATAAACAAGACCAGGTGGACGCTGGATTTGCACATCGTTTGCTATTAAAACATGGTGGAAGACCCCAGACAGGTAAGTACAACTGCATCAGATTCTGTCTTTTGTTGGAAATTAGCACATAAGTGAATATATGTTATGGAAACAACACAATCAGTATTATAGCTCCGCCCACAACATGCCTACAGGAGCTTGGTTTTCCAGAGAGAATCGGAAGCTGTATTTTTGTTTTGCAGATATGACCAGGCTGGGGACTTTTGGAGATGGGGATTCGTACTGCTCTGTGGGTACTCTGGATTGGCATGAGATTTAAGAATTCTCAAGAAACATGCTTGTTGCACATACTCAGTTGCTTAACTTGGGGTGACGCTTCCCCCTTTGTGAATTTTGCAGTATGGTAGATGCATAAAACTGGATAATACTGCCATCATATCAGACTGCTGCTGCTAGGGGCGTATGCTTCCCCCTTTACAATCACAGCTGCTTAAGCATTCTAAGAACATAATTGTTGCACATCCTCAATTGCTTAACTTTGGGTGACGCTCCCACCCCCCACCTTAATGTTATTATTTTTTTTTTTTTTCAGCATGTTAGACTTAAATTGAATGATATACAACTGCCATCGTATTAGGCTGCTGCTGCTAGGGTTGCATGCTTCCCCCTTAATGTGATTTTCAGCATGTAATACTTAACTTCCAACGTATTAGGCTGCTGCTGCTAGGGGTGTATGCTCCCCCCCCCCACCATACTGTTCTCTCAAATATTTTGCATAAGCAGCTAAGCAACATGCTTGTTGTATGCTTCTCTCCGAGTTTGGTGATGCTTCCCCCATAAATATAGTATCAAGCAACATTTCTCATTGCTGGCCATTCAAATTGCATCAGTTGTGTTGGGGAGTTTTGGCATATGGTTGTTTTGGGGGTTTGTCTTGCTGCTTTCCCCCGGTCTGTCCAAGCATGGCTGCATGGACAGGCGTGTGGAGTGTTGCCCAGAGCATAACCATACCGCCAACACTAACTGTATGCAATTATAATTGTCATTAAATATACTTGACGGAAGTGGTCCTGATTGAAATCGAGCATCGCGTTAGTTCAGTCAGGTCACGTGAGTCACGCTTGCATCAGCTGACAGTCAGCTGTTCCTGACGTGTACCAATCCAGTCTTGACACCTATCTCCTGCGGTCTATTTAAACTCCCATTATTCAGTGTCTCTCCATCGCATTGCTGCTTGCAATTAACTCCCTCCTCCAACACCAACTCCACCAACTGAACCTGTAATCTGATCTAATTTGTTCTTTCTTTACAGTGTCTTCATTGGAAGCAGTCTCCATGACATTTTGTTTACAACTCATGTAATTGAGAATTGTAATTATGTATGCTTATGGTTCTGTTCTGTACCCCAGGGGGGTTTGTCTTGCTGCTTTCCCCGCTCTGTCCAAGCATGGCTGCATGGACAGGCGTGTGGAGTGTTGCCCAGAACATAACCATACCGCAAACACTAACTGTATGCAATTATAATTGTCATTAAATATACTTGACGGAAGTGGTCCTGATTGAATTCGATTTCATTTGAGTTTTGGCAGTTTACATGCACAGTGCAGAGAGAGTGAAAAGGCAATGTGGTAATTAATATTGCTATTTAAATATGACAGGCTTATAGCTCGTAAGATATGGGAAACACAATTACAAATGGACTTTGCATTTCCATTCCAAAAATGAAAACGGTAATGCGCGATTTGCATTTGCGTTTGGATTATGTCACATTTTAGGCATCCACATATTGAAAACGCAATTGCAAATACAATTTGCAATTCCTTTTGAATAAAGTCCGCAATATCATTCCATAATGACTATGCATTCATTACCATACAATTTGACAGTGCTTGCCAATATATAAATCATTTGAACAAAGATGTTTTTTTGTTTCTTTTAAGCAAAACAAGTCTTATTATGATTACTAATAGGCTATTATATTGTAACAGTGTAGAATCACATACAGTGTATATATAGATAGATAGATAGATAGATAGATAGATAGATAGATAGATAGATAGATAGATAGATAGATAGATAATCAGATTCACTCACCCTCAGTGTTTCCAAAATGGATGTTTGAAATCAGCACTAAAAACGCACACACAAAAAAACTAATTACAATGTGATTTGTCTATTATTATTATTATTATTATTATTATTATTATTAACTTTCTTAATACAACTAAAAATAATGGGATAATTTTTGCCACACTGCTTGTTAGCCACGCACATTTCATGTACTGATGTATGTCAAAGGGACTTTGCTTATGTTGCTTTGATGTGTATGTGATGATTCTTGCTCACACAAACACAACAGATTCAACTTACCTGCAAAATGTGACAGAGTTAATATATATATAATGATACAACAGTGTTGGCTGCTTCTGTTTGCACAATGTAATTTAGTTTTTATCTGTATTATGGCACAACATTTTGAGTATGATTTGTTTATGATAGTTGTGTTTTGGATAGTTCACTACCCTGAGAGCACATATACCCTGATTTAATTTGTATACTTTTACATCTGCAAGATGTATTTTTATTTTGCACATTTAGTGTTTGCTCATCTGTAATAGGTCTCTTAGACATTTCATACAGATGTTAAATTGATGTTTAGAAAATTTCTCTAAGATGTTTATGATTTAGAATGTGTGTAAATCTGCTTTTTCTAAAACATTTATCAAATGTTTTTTCACAGCGGACGCTTCCCAGGATCAAGTGCTCTTTAACAGACTTCTTAAATATTTACCTATGCAGTCTGGGTAATAACATTCTTTAATAGTCATATTTTTAAATAAATTAGGTTTTTATACAAAAAAGAAAACTGTAATGAAGTGACGTGGGAAAAATGCATTGTTATGACTGCTGTGTGTATGTGTGTGTGTGGGGGGGGGGGGGTTGAGGGAAGAGGGGGTTGAGTTAAATAATTGTTGCACATGACCATTGATGAGCATGAAGGAGGAGAGATCACGATAAATAGAGAGGCACAGCGAACCGTGCAGGGCTCTGGGAAGCAGTGTCTTTGCTAAACTCCGAGCTGCACTCAAGGTTGGGGGGTGGGTGCCGCTCGCATGCTGTTAATGGCTGCCGGCAGCGAAGATAGCTTAGCGGGCTTACATGTAAGGCCAGGTATAGGAGTGCGTTGGGCGGTGTGGCTTCTCAGAAAAGGGCTGCTCCTTTTCCGCTATAGTTGGAGGCCTCGCAAGTGCTGGACTTGTGTCTGATTTCTCCCCTCTACCAACCAGCGCCAAAGCTTAGACCTCGGGGGAGGGCAGTGACAGCCTCAACTAACCACAGGATAAAATGATAATGGCAGTGAAGTCACTTACCCCTTTTGTGGCTGGGAGGCTGTCCCCAGTTTTCCTCTGTCCCAGTCCGGGTTCTCGCGAACGTTTGCAAGCGAGAGGCAGTGACGTTACGAGATGTTTCCAAACTGCATTGTCTAGGCTCTGCCTTGCCCACATTCTCCACCACTGTGACGGGAGGAGAACATGACAGACACAGTGGGCATGGCGTCAGGCCTTAGAGAGGCTTTTATTAACAGAAAATCAAATAAAACAGGGTATAAAGGTGGCCAAAGGGGAAAAGTTTCCAAAATAACAGGAAAACTGGTGTCCTCGTTGTGCTGCGGGGTTTGTGTAGGTCGGGCAGTGTTCAGGGAGGAAGGGTCCAGGTAAGGGGCGGAGTCTGGCGGCCGCACGCGCTCCCCTCTTCAGTCCGGGGCGCGAGGGGCGGCGGCTTCCTCTAGCGGCCGCATCACGCTCGTTGGCCGCGGCGCTGGCAGGGAATGGATGGCCCGGCATCCTGGCCCATCGGCCATGTAAATGGGTGGGGTTCACATCCAGATTGCGGGTCCGGCAGCTCACGTCTCTGGTGGCTTGGGAGTCCCTCAACGCACCCTTCCTGGACCCACAAGGACACCAGTGTGCATGCACGGGGAAGACACCAGTCACCCAAAGAGAGGCGTCTTGGGCTTTTAAACAGCGGCAGTGATGAGGCTCCATTTCCTTCAGGTGTGCCCCATCACACGACGCCAGCCCTGACTCATCCAGCACCCCTCCTCTCACACACCCACTCCAGTCAGGAGCCCGGTGACAATCAGGGAGGAGGCAGTTTTTTTATGGTTTATTTTTTATGTTTATTTATGGTTTAGTTATTGCGGTTCTCTGTGTAGCATGTTCCATGGTGGTTTTGTTCGCCCAGATTGCTTAACATTAGTGCTTGGGACTTCCAGAACCTGACCAAGTCTGACATGTTTGGTAACTGCCTATATAATAAAGAGACATTCTTGTCTACATCTGCTCCAGCGGTGAAACAATGGCGGACTAATGACAGCTCCAGTCTGTACTGAAACGCTACTGTCAATCAAACTATCATTTGAAGGGCCTTTCTTTGTGAAGTTACACAGACAGGCTTCTGAGATCGGCTCGATTTGAGAAAAGGGTAAAGATTTTAGTAGATAAAAAAAAAAAAAATACCCTTTTCTCGAATCAGTGCTTTGAGAGGTTAGTCATGTATAACATCAAAACCAGCCTCCCGAACACACTCGATCCGCTCCAGTTTGCATACCATCCAAATCCACTCTGACAATGCAATTTCCTCCACCCAACCACCTGGCACTTACCCACCTAGACTATAAAGTCTCGGGCCGGCAATACCACGACTGAAGTGCCCTTGAGCAAGGCACCGAACCCCCAACTGCTCCCCTGACGCCGTAGCATAAATTGCTGCCCACTGCTCCGGGTGTGTGTTCATGGTGTGTATGTGCGTTCAGTGCTGTGTATGTGCACTTTGGATGGGTTAAATGCAGAGCACAAATTCTGAGTATGGGTCACCATACTTAGCTCTATGTCACGTCGTAGGTCTTCTACATTCTTTCCTGAAATACTTTTAAAATTACATTTCATGACACAATAACGGTAATAATTTGTAAATGATCCGAATAAATTGTGGTTGAAATCATAATGCCGCTTGAACCAATCAGCATGTTTAGCGCCCAAGTCCCATCCCTGAAAGTTCCTGAACTTTTAAAAAGTACTACCTCGCCGGCAGGGACTTTCTGAGGGGCATTTTTTTTTTTTCCCTGAACTTTATTTAGTTCCTGGTTCCTGCGGTGGAAACACACTGAGTACCAGCCTCAAAGTCCCTAGTTCCTGGGTAAAGTTCCTGCAGTGGAAACGTGGCTATAGTGAACCAAACTGAGAGACCCTTTTGAAGGCTCAGGAAACCTGATTGGCATGTCACCATATTCTAATTTTTGAGAACGTGAATTGGTGGGTTTTGTTAAATGTGAGCCAAAAGCATCACAATTTAAAGAACCAAAGACTTAAACTACTTCAGTCTGTGTACATTGAATTTATTTAACAGAAAAGTTTCACAATTTGAGTTGAATTACTGAAATAAATGAACTTTTCCACAACATTCCTATTTATTGTGATGCGCCTGTTTATTCAAAATCTGTCAGTACTTTAATTGTGTATAGATTCAGTGTTTATGTGAAGCATTCGTATAGTCTGTATTTTTTAGCTTATGCATAGGTAAACATTTATATATAGTATAATATAGTATATTTATAGTCAAAACATATCATTAGGTTTGTTGTGTATAGGTTGATACGGTTTTACTTTTTTTGTTATGTCTGTATTTATGTAGCACTATGGTCTGTGAGGCACGACATTTCGTTCCACTGTATGTCCCCACATGTAGTGTAATGACAATAAAGCTCAACTTGATAATTCTTAGGGTGGTTGTATACACACACTGCCAACACACGTTTCAATTCAAACTACTGGCAAAAGTACATGTATCACCTGATGACCCCTTTCATTTTAACTACTTTGAATAATTTAATTATATTTGTGTACACATAACAGACATTAGGGGTGTGACGAGATCTCCCGGCGAGAACATGGCCCTGACCTTTCAGATTTGCATTAAGTCAAGTCAATTCACCTTTATTTATATAGCGCTTTAAACAAAATACATTGCGTCAAAGCAACTAAACAACATTCATCAGGAAAACAGTGTGTGAATAATGCAAAATGACAGTTAAAGGCATTTCATCATTGAATTCAGTGATGTCATCTCTGTTCAGTCTAAATAGTATCTGTGTATTCATTTGCAATCAAGTCAACGATATCATTGTAGATGAAGTGACCCCAACTTGTCACGGTTCATGGGTCAGTGCGCTCATCTTGCATCTCTGTCTGATTGTGCGCGTCTGTTTACTAGCAGCAGCTGCGTTAATGAGCACCAGCTGCAGCTCATTTACGCTGCCTTTAAGTTTGGCTGGTTTCCTGTTCGTGTTGTTGGTTCGTTGATTCTTGTCTGTCTTTCTAGTGTAGTTGTGCTCCTGTCCCTCCAGTTGGGATTCTCTGGACCTTATTCCTCGCCCACCTAGGATTCCTGTGCTGGGCTTGAGTTACTGCAGCTTGAGCGATCTTGACCTTATTCCTCGCCCGCATAGGATTCCTGCGCTGGGTTTGAGTTACTGCTGCTTGAGTTGTCTGGACGTGATTCATCTGGGGTTGCCATCGTCTTCCTACGATCTCATTGCTGACTGTCAGAATTACCAATAAACCATTTTTACCTCCCACTTGGATCTTGTGACTCGACCATTGTGACACAACTAAGCAAGCCAGAGGCGAAAGCGGCAAGGAACCAAAACTCCATCCTTCTAATGAAATAGTAAGTACATCAGGTGTTATGGGAAGTGTTCCCTGTTCTGGTTTACCTAATTAATGCAACCTAAAAATCCTTTAACGGATTTGGATATTAAAAGCATATTAGTATGGTATGTGTAAGCCAGGTTAAAGAGATGGGTCTTTAATCTAGATTTAAACTGCAAGAGTGTGTCTGCCTCCCGAACAATGTTAGGTAGGTTATTCCAGAGTTTAGGTGCAAAATAGGAAAAGGATCTGCCGACCGCAGTTGATTTTATATTCTAGGTATTATCAAATTGCCTGTGTTTTGAGAACGCAGCAGACGTAGAGGATTATAATGTAACAGGAGTTCATTCAAATACTGAGGTGCTAAACCATTCAGGGCTTTATAAGTAATAAGCAATATATTAATCTATACGATGTTTGATAGGGAGCCAGTGCAGTGTTGACAGGACCGGGCTAATATGGCCATACTTCCTGGTTCTAGTAAGAACTATTGCTGCTGCATTTTGGATTAGCTGTAGTTTGTTTGCTAAGCGTGCAGAACAACCACCCAATAAAGCATTACAATAAACTAACCTTGATGTCATAAATACATGCATTAACATTTCTGCATTTGACATTGAGAGCATAGGCTGTAATTTAGATATATTTTTGAGATGGAAAAATGCAGTCTTACAAATGCTAGTAACATGGCTTTGTAAGGAAAGATTGCTATCAAATAGCACACCTAGGTTCCTAACTGATGACGAAGAATTGACCGAGCAGCCATCAAGTCTTAGACAGTGTTCTATATTAATACATGCAGAGTTTTTAGGTCCTATAATTAACACCTCTGTTTTTTCATAATTTAGCAGTAAGAAGTTACTTGTCATCCAGTTTTTTTTTTTATATCGACAATGCATTCCATTAATTTTTCAAATAGTTGTGTTTCACTGGGCCATGAAGAAATATAGAGCATCAACATAACAGTTAAAGCTAACACCATGTTTCCTGATGATATCTCCCAAGGGTAACATAAAGCGTGAAGAGTAGCGGCCTTAGTACTGAACCTTGAGGTACTCCATACTGCATCATGACAGGCCCGTGTTTTGTGTGCAAGCACATGGCTTTGTCTTTGGGCCATGTGCTTGTGTTGTCTCATTTCCTTGCCCCGCCCCCTTGTTATCCTTGTTCTGTCATTATTGTTTTACCTGTGTCACCTGTTATGTTATCATTAGTCTCCCTATTTCAATCCCCTTGTGTTTGCTGTCTAGTGCGGTTCATTGTTACACTTTGAAAAAACGTTGTGAGACCTGTGGATTGTTTTTCCGTAGTGTGAGTTCCTGAGTGAAGAGTCTTTTGTTTATTGTTTGTTTCTAGTCTAAGTCTTGTTAAGTTATTTGTCTATTCTCTAATCGTTGTTTTCCCCCTCGTGGGTTTTGTTTTCCCCTTTTGTCATTTAATAAACCCTGTGTGTAGTGCATTCTGTCTGCGCCTGAGTTCATCCCTGCACCCCGGCGTGACACCATTTTTGGACCCACTTTATATTAAGTGGTCTTAACTACTGTGCACTTAAATTTTAATTAATAATTTAGTACAATGTACTTATTGTTTACATGTTTTTACATTGTACTTATATTTTTTAAAAAAACTACATTTAATTACACCTGTATTTAATTTCTGTAATTACATTTATAATTACGCTGACCCATACTTTACACCTTAACCCACCCTTAAACTTACCCATACCTCCAACCCTCTCCCTAACCTTACCCCTATCCCACCTCAATAGCAGCAAAAGTGTTTTACAATACAATATGAACACAATAAGTACATTGTACTTATTTTTATGTAAGTACATAGTAGTTAAGGCCACCCAATATAAAGTGGGACCCCATTTTTCTCGAAGAAGGAATATAATTGTGAGGATATCACCTTTTCTAGTATCTTGGACCGAAAAGGGAGATTCGAGATCAGTCTGTAATTAACTAGTTATTTGGGGTCAAATTGTGGTTGTTTTGATGAGAGGCTTAATAACAGCCAGTTTGAAGGTTTTGGGGACATATCCTAATGACAACGAGGAATTTATAATAGTCAGAAGAGGATCTATGACTTCTTAAAGAACCTCTTTTAGGAGCTTAGATGGTATAGGGTCTAACATACTGTCACGGTTCATGAATGCACCGTCTCCTGCTGTATTCATGTTACGTCATGCTGATTGTTTCATGTGGGTGTTGCCGCTGATCGTCTGATCAGCGGCAGGTGCAGCTTATTCCAACAGCCTACTTAATGCCCTGTCTTTCGTCTCTTGTTTGTCAGATCGTTGTTTGAGGTCCTCCGTGTTGATGTCTGTTCAGTCTCTCATGTTCCTGCCCTTGCTTTGTCTCCTGTTCGGTCGTCTCTGGATTGTATCACTCACTCATGGAATATCTTCACCTCTCACGGATCTACCACCACCATCATCTCTACCAGCGCACTCAAACCACCTACTCACCAGTCTGTGCTGCCGTCAAGGTCCCTGCGTCACTCTCCAACCTTCATCCATCACATCTCTGTTCAATAAACTCTGTTTACTCGCATTTGCCTCCTGTCCTCCTTACGAGTCGTTACACATACATGTTGTTGGTTTAGATGATTTAACAAGTTTATACAATTCTTCCTCTCCTATAGTAGAAAATGAGTGGAACTGTTCCTCAGGGGGTCTATATTGCACTGTCTGATGCGATACTGTTGCTGACAGCTGAATGGTTACAAATATATCTCTAATAGTATAGATTTTAGAAGTAGTTCATAAAGTCATTACTGCTGTGATGTTGGGAAATGTCAACACTTATGAGACTTTATTTTTCGTTAATTAAACCACTGTATTGAATAAATACCTGGGTTTATAATTGTTTTCTTCTAAAAGAGAAGAAAAGTATCAGATTTAGCAGTTTTAATGCTTTTCTGTAGGATAGGTTACTTTCCAGCCAAGCAAAATGAAATGCCACTAGTTTTGTTTTCCTCCAGCTGCGCTCCATTTTTTTGGGCTGCTCTCTTTAGGGTGCGAGTGTGCTCATTATACCATGGTGTCAGACTGGTTTCCTTAACCTACCTTAAGCGTAAAGGAGCAACTAAAATGCTAGAGAAGAGAGAGTCCATAGTGACTAAAATGCTAGAAAAGAGAGAGTCCATAGTTTTTGTTACATCATCAAGTTGTTCTGAGGTTTTGGATATGCTAAGGAATTTGGATACATCAGGAGGATAACTTAAAAAGCAGCCTTTTGTGATAGAAGTCATGGTTCTAGCATACTTGTAACAAGAAGTAGAATTTACAATTTTGGCTATATAAAGTTTGCACAAAACTAAATGATCTGAGATATCATCACTTGGCTGCATAATTTCAACACTATCAACATCAACTCCATGTGACCGTATTAAATCTAGAGTATGATTTCAACAATGAGTAGGTCCTGAAATGTGCTGTCTAACCCTGATAGAGTTCAGAATGTCTAGAAATGCTGATCCCAATGCATCTTTTTCATTATGGACATGGATATTAAAATCACCAACTATTAAAACTTTATCTGCAGCCAGAACTAACTCGGATGTAAAATCACCAAACTCTTTAATAAAGTCTGGTGCCCTGGTGGCCTATATACAGTAGCCAGTACAAAAATCACAGGATTCAAGATTCAAGATTTTTATTCGTCACATACAAAATTATATATAGCATATATAACCAGCAGTGAAATGTGAGTCAGGTCCGCTCCATGGACAGTGCAATTATTAAAGAAAACAACACAGATGAAAATAAACATAAATATAGCTATGTAAGAATAAAATAAAAGTAAACAATAAAAATATAAGAATAAAATGTAAAAAAAGATGTATATTGTAGAATTAAATATAGAAAAAAAAAATAATGTGCATGAAAGTAAACTGTAGTCTTAAATATTAAGATACACAGGAATGTACAAGAAGCAAATGTGCAAACAGGGTGACACTGTCAGTGTGTCTATGTGAGGTAGTGAATGATGTATATCTTACTGATAAAGTGTACATTAAGTGGAGGCATGAGGATGTTAAGAGGCTGGTTTTGAGTTTAGGAGCCTGATGGCCTGGGGGAAGAAACTCCTCCTGAGTCTCTCGGTTTTTGCCATCAGGCTATGGAAGTGCTTACCAGATGGCAGCAAAGTGAAAAGATGGTTACTGGGGTGGGTGGAGTCTTTGATAATTTTAGCAGATCTACTTCTGCAGTGTTTGAGGTAGATGTCCTACAGAGAGGGGAGAGCAGACCCTGAAATGCGCTCAGCTAAACTCTCTGCAGGGCATTGCAGTCTTAACTGGAGCTGTTCCCATACCACACTGAGATACACTGAGTCAATACACTTTCTATAGCCCCAGAATAGAAAGTTTTCAGGATTGCTGGTGAGACCCTGAATTTCCTCAGCTGTCGCAGATGGTACAGTCTTTGCCTGGCTTTATTAACCTGTGTTTGAATGTGAGTAGTCCAAGTCAGGTCCTCGGAGATGTTTACACCAAGGTACTTGAAGCTCACCCTCTCCACAGGGGTCCCGCTGATCATAAGAGGTGTATAGGGCTGCTGCTGTCTCTTCCTGAAGTCCACAATCAGTTATTTGGTTTTGCGCACATTCAGAGAGAGAGACAGTTGTCCTGGCACCATGATGTTAATTTCTCTACCTCATCCAAGTATGCGGTCTCATTATTGTTGTGAATGAGGCCCAGAACCACAGTATCATCAGCAAATTTGATTATAGATCTGGAGCTGTGTGAAGACACGCAGTCATGTGTTTAGAGAGAGTAGAGCAGGGGACTCAGGACACAGCCCTGCGGGCTCCTACGTTCAGGGTGATGGAGCTGGCGATGTACTGGCCTAGTTTCACCACTTGAGGTCTGCCGGTGAGGAAATCAAGAATCCAGTTGCAGAGTGAAGAATTCAGGCCGAGGTCTATGAGTTTAGAAGCTAGCTTTAAGGGGACTATAGTATTGAAAGCTAAGCTACAGTCAATAAATAGCAGCCTTACGTAGTTCCTGTTATTGCTGTCAATGTGTGTGAGAGAAAAGTGCAGGATGTGAGAGATGGCATCATCTGTGGATCTGTTTGGGTGATAGGCAAACTGAAGAGGGTCCAAAGTATCCGGTATGGAGGAGCAGATTACGTTTTTAACCAGTCCTTCAAATACCTTCATGAATATTGATGTGAGAGCAACTGGACGATAGTCATTCAGACAAGAGGGTTATTGTTCTTAGGCACAGGGATTATGACAGATTTTTTGAATGAGGTGGGAACCACCGATGTAGCAAGAGACTCATTAAAAATCGATGTAAACAAACCAGCGAGCTGATCAGCGCAGGACTGCAGAACACGGTCAGAAATCCTATCAGGTCTGGCTGCTTTGCTTACATTCACTCGCTTTAGTGCCCTCCAAACCTCGTCCTCCGACACGGTGATCGCATGATGATCGCTGATCTGACTGCTGCTTCCTGACGCTCTGATCGTCAGACTCGCACTGCTTAGATTGTTTTCAAAGCTAGCTCATCAGCTAGCGATGGATCTGCTCTCACCTCTGCAGAGGATTTATTTCCAAAGGCACAGATGGTCCTTAGTCCTTGCCACATGTGTCGGGAGTCATTTAGCTGGAAATGTGACTCTATGCGTTCCCTGTATCTGTGTTTGGCGGCTCTTACTGTGCGTCGGAGAGCAGAGCATGATGCTTTGTACTCGCTCATGTTTCCCGACAGAAGACCGGAGTTGTAAGCAGCAGTGTTTTTTTTTTTACTGCTGCATTGATTGATCTGTCCACCCACGGTTTCTGATTTGAGAATGTCCTTATAGTTATTGTATCCATAGCTTGTTCGGCTAGCGTGTTTACAAAGCTTAATGCTACATCCGTGAACTCGCTGACGTCAGATGAACTTGCGCGAAATATGTCCCAGTCTACGTCATCAAGAGCAGCCTGTAACGTTGCTTCTGATTGGGCGGACCATCGCGTCACCACCATCTGCACTGGGGGATCTTGAACGAGCCGTTGTTTATATTCCGGTGTGAGGAAAATGGCGGCATGGTCCGATTTCCCGAAAGCCGGTAGTGAGCGAGCTTTGTAGGCATTCTTAACCTGAGTGTAGCAACGATCCAGTGTATTCGGTCCTCTGGTTGGACAGGATACATGTTGATAGAAAATTAGGCATAACTTGCCTGAGTTTGGCTTTATTAAAGTCCCCAGCAATGATAATGTTTGTTGATGTTGCCGCTGAGCTCATCGTGAAGCTCAGACAAAGCCAAGCCAGTGTCTGCTTGTGGAAGGATGTAAACAGCAGTTATGATGATCGATGAAAACTCCCGAGGCAGATAGAATGGGTGGCAAATAATGGATGAATGTTCAAGATGAGGCGAGCAGGAGCGCGACAGAGTGGAGATATTCCTGGGGTAACACCATTTCTTGTTAATCATGAAACACACTCCTCCGCCTTTGGATTTGTCGGCCTCGGCTGTCCTGTCCATCCGTAAAACAGAGAAGTTTTCATATGGCGTTACAGCAGCGTCCGGGACCAAGGGCGTGAGCCACGTTTCAGACAAACAAAGGATGTTACAGTCCCTAATGTCCCGTTGGAAACTTATCCTGGCTGTAAGATCGTCCATCTTATTCTCCAGAGACTGGACATTGATGAGCAGAATGCTCGGTAAAGGATGGCTGTGTGCTCTTTTCCTTAGTCTGTTGCAAATCCCAGCACGTTTCCCGCGGTGTTTCTTGATCCGTTGCCTCGTGTGGTTATTCAGGTGGCCATTGTTCATCTCGGCGTTCCGGAGAATTTCAGATGGCCACGATGGGTTGGAGGATAAAGTGTCCTGAAACAAGTCAGTGATGCGGTTTTCTAATGTCCAAAAGTGTTTCTTTGTCATAAATGATCAGTGCAGAGGTAATGTGTGTAAAAAGAGAAAGCAAAATCAGGTAAAAAAGTAAATAAAAACAATCTAAGCGGAGCCACCTGGACGGCGACCGGACTCGGCGGCGCCATCTTGTATTCAGGGGATTTATCATTGACATGATAATGTTATATGAAGCACCATTACTTCAAATGACTTATACTTGAAGCCTGCCCTCTGAGAAATCCTGAAAACATTGTTATAAATTGAAGCAACACCTCCCCCTTTGCCTTTTGGACGCGGCTCATGTTTATAACAGTAATATTGAGGGTGGACTCATTTAAAATAATGTAATCATCAGGTAATCATCATGTTATTTACAAAAAGTGTTCACAGTGCCTGACATCATGCTTGCAAGTTCACACACCTCTTTAATGTTATTTTTGGTGATCTCCAACTGGCGAAGTCGAACATCATTAACGCCGGCATGAATAACATTTACATTTACTCATTTAGCTGACGCTTTTATCCATTTAGCTGACGCTTTTATTCATACAATTGCTATATATGTCAGAGGTCGCACGCCTCTGAAGCAACTAGGGGTTAAGTGTCTTGCTCAGGGACACATTGGTGTCTCACAGTGGATTCGAACCCAGGTCTCCCACACCACAGACGTGTGTCTTATCCACTGCGCTAACACCACCAACATAACAATCTTACTGTATTTACGTTTAGCATTAGCCAGCACTTTTAAATTTGCCAAGATGTCAGGAGCTCTGGCTCCCAGTAAACATTTGACTGTGGTGGCTGGTGTCTCTATATTCACGTTCCATACAATAGAATTGCCAATAACTAGAGCACTTTCATCAGGTTTCTCAGTGGGTGTATCACTGAGTGGGGTGAACCTGTTTAATGTTTTGATCGGAACAGAAGAGCGGTGTTTTGACCCACGACTATGCTGCCTCACTGTCATCCAGTTGCCCTGCTGCAGGGGATCTGTTACCGGAACCGAACAATGTACAGGAATCCCTGAGCTAGATGCATCCAAAGCAGATCTAAAGCCCTAACTTTCTTACTGTCCTAAAGTTTGGATGCGTGTCTCTAATTCTGAAATCTTCTCTGTTAGCCTAACTATTTCCCTGCATTCATCACATGTGAATCCCTCATCAGCGACAGGGATAGATAAACTGTACATGTGGCAAGAGGTGCAAATAACAATAGCAGGAGAAGCCATTACTCACCGTGCTTGATGAAATATTCTTACCACAGTTGTTTGATGAACTTGTGAAAAACTGGAGTGAGAGAGAGCATTACACTGGCTCATTCACCAGTAGTGGTATGTAAGATATTTTATGTTTAAATCATGCAAGTGGCCAGATGATAACAAGAATAATTACACAGTGGAGTATTTATCCAGGAATAACACGGAATGTCACAGAATTTGTCAAATTTTGAATGAATTAATCAAAAGTAGGTCATTAGACTTAAATCAAACCACAATATGGACAAGTATCTGTAAATATAACGCAATAAAAAATCGATTTAAATATGTTTTCTGCATGTTCTGCCTGTCTCTATTAATGAATGGCACTGACGTGCGGTTTCAGCATCTGCTGTCTCACTAAATGAGGACATAAACACATGATCATCTCCAGAACTGCTCTGAGAGTCACTTCATTAGCATTTTACCATTTGATTAGAGTAAAACTAGCATCATATCTCATACACAGAACTGTAAAGGTATTCATGGCAACCCAACAAAAAAGTCTGGTTTGATTTGAGGACATTGTTCATTCTAGTGAAAAACAGTTATAGGCCCATAGCCTATTACTGCTACTACTACAACTAAAATGAAACAAACGCTATTTTTAAGAAATAATCACACAACATTTCTTCCATTTTTGAATATTAATAGTAAATTCACTGTTTGCAAAAAAAAAAAAAAAAAAAAAAAAAAAGTTTGTTTAATTTTCAGTAATTAAAAGAAAAATGAAAAAAATTTTTTTTATGTTTTATACCTTTACTTTATAACCTGAAATGTTTAAATACACAACAAAAATCATAAGGCTACTTAATAAAACAATAAAAATAAAATAAAGGAGAAGAATGGAATAAAATTACTATTATTATTATTATTTCTTTTTTTGGATTTTGTGTTTTTTCAGTTGAATAAAATACAGTTTTTCCCTATATATTTAATCACTGAGGATTTATTTTAAAAAGTCAAAAAATCTTGTCTCGTCTCATTCTCGTGAACCCAGTCTCTTGTCTCATTCTCGTGAACCAAGTCTCTTGTCTCGTCTCATGGGATAAGTGTCTCGTCACACCCCTACAAAAGACTGACTGAGAGTAATTCTCTGAAAACTGAAAATATTTTTTGGAAGAATTGAGGGATGAATGCATATCTATGAGCCTATCCATATTTATAACTTGTCATGGCAATAACTTTTAGGGAACTTAAAAGTCAACAGTCTAATCACAAGCAGAATAATAATGATACACTGTTATGTTCACACTGTCAGTTTTTGGGACTGACAACCACATTTACTTACAGTTGTCAGTCTCGAGATGTCACATTCACACAGGATCTTACAGTAGTTTCTCGGATACTGTCTGTATGAATGTGCTATGGGAATCAAGCCTGTACTCCTTACTAGTTACCATAGTGACAGTGACCAAAGTAATATAAAATATGGCGAAGCCCATAAAATGGAAAGACTAAGTTAATATGTCAAATCTTCATTAACTGACAGCAGCTTTTAAATTTGGGTGGGGAGCATTTAAATTGAGCTCAAAACACAAAACTTGATGGGAGCGCCTCCAGTGGAGACTAGATCTAAACATTCAGATTACACACAGCTAAAAATGTATGGGTCTGAGTTTGGTTACAGAATGCGGTTATCACAACTCTAAATAACCATACTGTGTGTGAACATAACTGTATTAAGGACTCAAATGCAGGGTTGACAACAGTAGTCTGCTGCTGTGTGAACGTGGCCTAAATGTGAAGTACTAGTACTCTACTTAAGACTGGGTGAACATGCATCCTCTTTTCCCATGACTTTTCTTTTTTATTGAACCCAAAAAATGTGTCCGGCTGGAATTTCTAAATTGCCCGAAATGTCTGGGATCCTGCTTTTGCTTTCTGCAGTCCCTATTCATTGTGTGTGTTTTGTATTACAGCCCAGCACAGGACTGTTTTCTTAATCTCACCTCCGCTGAATTACTGATCTTTGTAGCCTGCTTGCGCAATATTTGGGTCCAGTCCCACCCGCTCTCGGAAACATTCTATGGCAGATAATTTTGGTGCATCTGGAAGCCGCTATCAGTGTGCAGAGTATAGCCTTATATCTTTTAATGAGTGCTTGCTGTTCACTTTCACTTTCGATTTCACAATCACGTGCCCTGGGAAAAGGATCTGTTGAGCAGCAAATCTTTCAGTATGATTTTGCCAGCAATCTCTTCTCTCAGCCTGTGATCAGTGAAATCTGAATCCTGCATCCTGATCATGTTGGATGCAAGTCCGGATACTTTTTATTTTATTATTATTATTTTTTAATGGATTTGGGCTACTAGCCCTGCTTGTGTAGCTGGTTCAAATATGAATATTGTTATGAACTTCATCAAAACTTATGTTTTTGTGCTTCATATTTTTATTTGGAGTTATTATGGGGCATAATGTACATAATTAATTATAGTAAGAACCGTTCATGCAGAATACTGTCTTGTATGGGGCACATATTGGTGACGCACATGATACCTCGTGCGATTGGCCTACAGCGCCATCTTTAGAAGCACATATGCTGCTGACGAGGTCGGTTGTGCTGTCTCTCGCTCTTCAAATGAGAGCGCTGGTAAGGACATTCCTCCAAGTGTAAATGATGTCATCGATTAATTTCATGAAATAAATAATGTTTAAGTGTAATGTAAGACTGTGATGTCATCAAATTTAATGCAATGAATTGCATTTTGAACATTTTACCGAGATTGGTTTTGCTTACTAGCTTCCTCCATGCTGTACGGGCAGACTGAAGGGGAGAGAAGGTGTATCCCAAAAAAAGTTTAATTGTGCTCTGTGTGTTTCTGCAGGTATGTTCGTTGTTTATTGTGTTCATACATTGAGAAATGTTTGAAATGTTTATGAAGTTTATGAGTTTGATAAATCCAAAAAAGAGTGAGGTCTGTATTCAAACGTGATGTTGTCAAAATTTATATATATTTTTTTGTGTGTAAAATGTCATTTTTGACTTTTTTTCTCCATTTAATTTATTCACTGTTATGAATAAGTGGTGAGGAATCTATATTTTAGATTATTTCATATGCCATATAATGATGACATGTATTTTGTGATTTATTTAATTTTATCCTTTTTTGTTGATGTCTTTATATTTTGTAACTGTTAATTGAGTAAATTAAGATCTTTAGAAGCACATATGCTGCTGACGAGGTCGGTTGTGCTGTCTCTCGCTCTTCAAATGAGAGCGCTGCTTCCTCCATGCTGTACGGGCAGACTGAAGGGGAGAGAAGGTGTATCCCAAAAAAAGTTTAATTGTTCTGTGTGTTTCTGCAGACCTGCTTTTTGCAGAATAAAACATCCTGAGACCTCCTCCAGCCGCATTGTCTTCATTGAGAACAACAAAACACAACCAGAGTAAACCTGTTACATAAAATGGTGCCGTGACCTACTGGATCAACTGGATCAGCCGCAGCCGATCGCCGGAGTTGTTCAACGTGCTCGTGGTGTCTGAATGCTGCATGTTGAGACTGAGGAATCGATTTCACCACTGTTCTGGTAACTAAATAAGGGACAAGACCTTTTCTGCGGACTGACACTTTGAACTGTATTTTATTTTTTTATTTTTTTTATTTGTTTTCTCATCATACTTATCAGACATTATCTGAGGGTTGTTTTCTTGTGTATTTAGTCTACCACTGTTGTAAGTGTACACTATGGCTGGGGTAAGGAAAGACTTTGATATAACGACACCATATCTGGGTAGAGGCAGAGGGTTGTTGGGTGTAGAAAAACCTGTTGTTGGTAAACCTAGAGTGTTAGTTTATAGTCCTCAATCACATGATACCCTACCAGACCAACCTATTGGGCCGACTGCTTCTACTCCTAGTGACGCAAATGATAATGTTACACAGCAGTTACGTGAACTCATTGGAGAATTAGGCAGTCAAATAGGGGATTCCATCGTCACCCGGCTATTAAGTAGTCAAAGCCCAGTCACCCCCTCCAGTTCAGTCCCATTCAGTTCTGTTGCACCTGAACCATCTAACGCAGGCCGAAATCTTACTAATGTTAGCCTCATAGTTAAGCCTGATGTCAAAGAACCCCCAATGTTTAGAGGAGATGGAACGGACAAATACACAGTTCTAGAATGGATTGAGTTAATGGAATTGTATCTCCACAAAGCAGATTGTTCTGACAAAGATCAGGTAGATGAGGTACTGAGCCACCTGCTAGGCAGGGCCCGGAGTATCGTAAAGGTTAGACTCAAAAGCAGCCCTGATGAAGCCATCTCCCCTGAAACCATCTATGATGTGTTAAGACGTTACTTCAGTGAAAGCCCTGGATCATGTCAACCGCTAGCTGACTTTTATGCGACACAACCCAAAGTTAACGAGTGCCCTGTTGATTACTGGGTCAGATTAAATGCAGCTGCTGAGTTGGCAGACAGCCATTTGCAGAAACAAGGTGAAAAGATGAAAAACATGAGTTCTGAAATTGCTATGATGTTCATCAGAAACTGTTCAGAACCGAATCTCTCTAGTATGTTTAGGTGTAAGCCCATCAGTAAATGGTCAGTCACGGAAATCCAGGAGGCCATTGATGAACACCAGAGAGAAGTCCAGTCTAAAAAACTGTCTGCTGTAACACATGACGTTAACACTGTCCAAGTCGCAGCAGCTAAAGTATCAACTGTCCCCATCAATGTCACCAATCAATATAGTATGAAGGCAGATGCACCTGTTTACGTCCCTGACACTCCTTTGAAGGCTGCTGACCCTGCAACTTCGGAAGCTGGCACTTTAGAGCGTGTTTTAAGTATGCTGGAAAGGGTATTGGAGCGTACCAGTCAGAATGCTCCCGTCTCACAGCCGAGAACAACTCAGTGGCGCAGCTATCCCCCGTGCAGAGTTTGCGGTGATAGGAAACATTCCACCCATTCACATTGTATGAGAGAAAGGAGATGTTTGATGTGCCTGGAGATTGGGCATCAGCAAAAGCAATGTCACAAGGTCGTCGGGCCTTCTATTCCATCTGCTTCTGACCCGCATGCTCAGGGAAACTAACACACTCACATAAGGGAGGGGACTATGTGAGTGGGGAGTGTCAAACCCTCAATGTGGATGATGATTTATTTGTTTATGATGAATGTTGCAAGTCTGTCTCCAGTAACAGTATCGTCTTATTCCAGAATATCTCAAGGTTGGAAAAGGCTGATAGTCTGTTCTATACCTCAGTTCTGTTGAATGACAAACTCACAGTCCAAGCTCTTCTGGATAGCGGATCCATGGCGTGTACGATCAATGAAGAAACAGAGCGTGATCTTTTGAACATGGGGATGTCTGCACAGGTTGACCAGTCACAAATCGATGTTATTCTCATTGGCTGTGGTGGTGTTAAAGTCAGACCAAAAGGAGTCTATCAGCTTAAGATGGATGTGTATGGCAAGTTAGTGAGTGTGCCTACACTAGTTGTCCCGGGACAGAGAGACCAGTTAATTCTAGGAACTAATGTTATTAAGTTCATACTTACTCAACTCAAGCAAACCTCTGGCTACTGGAATGTGATGAATCGTCCTGAGACATCTGGAGAACCTGAAATTGAGCAGTTTCTGAACATGTTGTCAGGCATTAACAGGTGGAAGGGTGGTGAAATCCCTGATGTTGTGGGTACTGCAAAACTAGCCCAGTCCGTCACTCTCTCACCCAAACATGAACACCTTGTGTGGGGGAAACTTCCGTCAAATGCCCCTATTTCCATGGGAAGTGCTGTTGTGATTGAGCCGTCCAAGGCGCAGACCCACAAGAAAGGCATAATGGTGGGAAGAGTCATAGCCTCTATATCTGGTGATGGATGGGTCCCAGTCAGGATCATGAATCCCCTTGATAAGGCTATTACACTGAGAAGGAACACGAAAATAGCTGATGTCTTCCCTATTATTGCTGTTGAGGACCTCAATGTGTACCCGGATCGCAAACACAATGAGATGGTGAGTGTGCAGAGTCAGAGTATCATCGGAGGCATTGATGAAGGAGATTGCCCTGCCTTCAAGCTCAGTGAAAGCCTTCATAAACTTGGTCTTGGCGATTTAGACATTGAGTCATGTGAAGTATCCCACTATTGGAAGAGTCAGCTAGTACAACTCATTATGAGGCATGAGGATGTATTTTCCAAACACAAACTAGATTGTGGTGAGGCTAAGGAGTTTGTCCATCGTATCCATTTATCAGATGATCGTCCCTTCCGGCTTCCTTACCGCCGCGTTCCGCCAGCACAGTACCAGAAGTTGAGGAGTGTTCTCTCTGAGATGGAGGAACAGGACATTATACGCAAGTCCAACAGTGAGTGGGCTTCGCCACTAGTGTTGGTATGGAAGAAGAATGGAGACCTTAGAGTGTGTGTGGACTACCGTTGGCTAAATGCTCAGACTGTTAAGGATGCCTACCCCTTGCCTCACCAGGCGGACTGTTTAGCAGCTTTGGGAGGAAATGTGATCTTTAGTGCAATGGACTTGACCTCTGGGTTTTATAACATTGTAATGTCTGAAGAGGACAAGAAGTTCACTGCCTTCACGACTCCCATGGGCCTGTATGAATTCAACCGTCTGCCTCAAGGGCTCTGTAACAGTCCAGCCAGCTTTATGCGACTCATGACCAACATCTTTGGGGATCAGAATTTTCTCACTTTGTTATGCTATCTGGACGACCTTCTTGTGTATGCTCCAAATGAAGAAGTGGCCATTGAGCGGCTTGAGCTTGTGTTTTCTAGGCTCAGTGCACATGGACTGAAGTTAGCCCCGAAGAAGTGTCATTTTCTACGAAGAAGTGTGAAATTTCTGGGGCATGTCATTGACGGCACTGGTGTAGCAACAGATCCAGACAAGGTTAGCGCCATCTCAGCCATATCTGTATCTGATCTGATGATGCCGGATGGAGTGACACCTTCAACTAAAAAGATAAAGTCATTCTTGGGAATGGTGTTATATTATCAAAACTTCATTCAAAACTGCTCCAGTATTGCAAAGCCACTGTTCGCCTTGACTGCTGCACCCAGAGGAAAGAAGACCCCTCTGAGAGGTATTGCATCATTCAAAAAACTTAACCCTAATGATTGGAAGCAAGAGCACAGTGTGGCGTTCGAAACACTAAAGACAGCTCTGTTAGAATCCATTGTACTGGCTCACCCCGATTTCAGCCGGCCATTCATTTTATGCACTGATGCGTCTATGGATGGGTTGGGAGCTGTGCTGTCACAGGTCCCAGAAGGAGAAATTAAGGCACGTCCTATCGCCTTTGCCAGTAAAGCTCTCACTCGCGCACAAGCACGATACCCTGCACATCGTCTAGAGTTTTTGGCTCTGAAGTGGTCTGTCTGTGACAAGTTTAGTCACTGGTTAAAGGGACATGACTTTACTGTGTGGACAGACAACAATCCTTTAACATACATTATGACAAAGCCAAAACTTGATGCATGTGAGCAGAGGTGGGTGTCTAAGCTGGCCCCCTATAGCTTTAGCATCCAATACATACCTGGCAGTAGAAATGTGGTCGCAGACGCTTTGAGTAGGCAGCCCTTCATCCGTGGATCTGTCAGTCGGAGGTTGATGTGTGAGCCGTACAGTGTGCTGTTGAGAGAAGCGGAGCAAGTCAGAGAGAACTCCATACAGGATATCTTCAGGTTAAGTGCTAACAACTGTAATGTTGAACAGTGTCCATGTGCAGGTTCAGAATCAAGTTCACTCACTAATGTTGAAGTGTCTGCAATCCTTGATATTCATACAGAATGGGAAGTAGGCACGAGGGATAGGGCGGTCCAGTGGCTTACTCAGGATACTCACCAGTTGTTGTCTCCAGGCCCTAGTCCCCTGCCAGTTTTCTCATTGAGAGAGTTACAGGAGAAGCAGCAGGACGATGCAACCCTGTCAAGAGTCTTGTTCTATGTGAGCAGAGGAAGGAAACCATCTAGACGTGAGAGAACTGGAGAAACTCACGAGGTAATTAAAACACTTAAACAGTGGGAGAAGTTCAAAATTCTTGATGGTATACTATACCGAGTGTGCAAGGATGTCCTGACACGGAAAAGAAGATTGCAGTATGTTGTTCCTAGTTCGCTGCTGAAGCAGGTTCTCCAAGGCATTCATGATGAGGCTGGGCATCAAGGTCAGGGTAGGACTTTATCCCTTGCGAGACAGAGGTTCTTCTGGGTCAGTTTGGAACGAGACGTACGCGAGTATGTTAAATGTTGCAGGCGCTGTGTAGTGAGCAAAACTCCAGAACCTGAAGGAAGAGCTCCTCTGGAAAGCATCAAAACATCGAGCCCTCTAGAATTGGTCTGCATAGATTTTTGGTCTGCAGAGAATTCCAGTGGTCGCAGTGTGGATGTCCTGGTCATAACAGACCACTTTACCAAGATGGCCCATGCTTTCCCTTGTAAAGACCAATCGGCAAAGCAAGTTGCAAGGCTGTTGTGGGATAGGTACTTCTGCGTATATGGCTTCCCAGAAAGGATCCATTCGGATCAAGGTGCCAATTTTGAGAGCCAGCTTATTCATGACTTGCTGGAAGTCTCTGGAGTAAGAAAGTCTAGAACGACTGCATATCACCCGATGGGCAATGGGCTAGTCGAACGGTTCAACAGAACCCTGGGTGGTATGATAAGGGCGTTGCCACCCAGGGCAAAGCAGAAATGGCCACAGATGTTGCAATCGTTAACCTTCGCTTATAATTGTACTGCCCATGAGTCGACTGGGTTTGCGCCTTTTTACTTGATGTTCGGCAGGGTTCCAAAGCTCCCAGTGGATGTGATGTTCAGCAGTGTGGAGAGGGACGATGTCCTCATTGACTATGATGCATACGTGAGGAGATTAAAGGATGATTTGAAAGAAGCTTTGGCCCTTGCTCAGAGGAATGCTGAGGTCAGTCAGCGACGTCAGGCAGACCTATACAACAAGAGGTCCAAAGGTTGCAGTATTGAAATTGGGGATCAAGTTTTACTGGCTAACAAAGGCGAACGTGGACGAAGGAAATTGGCAGATAAATGGGAAGCCTCTCCATACATAGTTGTTGCCTTAAATCCTCAATGTCACACATACCGTATCCGCGACACCCACACTGGTCAGGAAAAAACTGTTCATAGGAATTTGCTGCTTCAAGCTAACTTTCTGCCAATTGAGGTTGAGGTAGTTGAACCCTCATTCAGTGACTGCAGTGTACCAGCTGAAGACTGTAGTGAAGCAGCTTTGAGCGTTGCCATAACACCCATGTCTGAATGCAGCAATGCAGATCGAACCGCCACCTGGGTGGCAGGGACTCTTGCCCCAGATGATGACCAGAGTAGTACATCCTCTAAGACAGAGAGTGTCCCTTCATTGGCAGTGGGTTCTGTGACCACACAATCTGTGTTTCCAGCCACGCAGGATGATCTTATGGAATGTGATGTTTCTGATCATTCAAGTAATTCAGGAATGACTTGCGACACCGTGATCTCTCCATCTATGGGAGGTTCAGTTGTTGTTCAGATCTCTGATCCTGTGGATTCACTCCCAAATCAGGTGGTGACTCAAGTTAGAACCAGATTTGGCAGGTTTGTGAAACCTGTGAACAGGTTGATTCAGAACATGACCCAAAACATGAAGATGAACAATTCAGTTAATGGCGTTACCAGGTCTTTATTGTCATAAGATGATTAAGATATTACATTGATCATACAATGTTTTTTTTTTTGAGGTTATTTGTTACTTCGAGTTGAGAATGCCAACATTCAGAAGTCTTTCAGACACATTTAACAGTAGCTGTCGCATTGAAATCATAATGGTGGTGTTTGGGGCACCCTGTTTTCAAGTGTTCTCTTAGTAGGCCTGATCACCCTGCTTGGGTCACTTTCCCTGTATGCTGGGAAGCATATGTTGCTGTATTGATTTGTATTGATTGTCAGTTGAGTTATTCTGTTTGTGGCTTTTAGATTGGCTGTTTATCCTTATTGAACAAGTTTTATGAAGTTCAGCGGGGAGAATGTAGCTGGTTCAAATATGAATATTGTTATGAACTTCATCAAAACTTATGTTTTTGTGCTTCATATTTTTATTTGGAGTTATTATGGGGCATAATGTACATAATTAATTATAGTAGGAACCGTTCATGCAGAATACTGTCTTGTATGGGGCACATATTGGTGACGCACATGATACCTCGTGCGATTGGCCTACAGCGCCATCTTTAGAAGCACATTTGCTGCTGACGAGGTCGGTTGTGCTGTCTCTCGCTCTTCAAATGAGAGCGCTGGTAAGGACATTCCTCCAAGTGTAAATGATGTCATCGATTAATTTCATGAAATAAATAATGTTTAAGTGTAATGTAAGACTGTGATGTCATCAAATTTAATGCAATGAATTGCATTTTGAACATTTTACCGAGATTGGTTTTGCTTACTAGCTTCCTCCATGCTGTACGGGCAGACTGAAGGGGAGAGAAGGTGTATCCCAAAAAAAGTTTAATTGTGCTCTGTGTGTTTCTGCAGGTATGTTCGTTGTTTATTGTGTTCATACATTGAGAAATGTTTGAAATGTTTATGAAGTTTATGAGTTTGATAAATCCAAAAAAGAGTGAGGTCTGTATTCAAACGTGATGTTGTCAAAATTTATATATATTTTTTTGTGTGTAAAATGTCATTTTTGACTTTTTTTCTCCATTTAATTTATTCACTGTTATGAATAAGTGGTGAGGAATCTATATTTTAGATTATTTCATATGCCATATAATGATGACATGTATTTTGTGATTTATTTAATTTTATCTTTTTTTTTTGATGTCTTTATATTTTGTAACTGTTAATTGAGTAAATTAAGATCTTTAGAAGCACATATGCTGCTGACGAGGTCGGTTGTGCTGTCTCTCGCTCTTCAAATGAGAGCGCTGCTTCCTCCATGCTGTACGGGCAGACTGAAGGGGAGAGAAGGTGTATCCCAAAAAAAGTTTAATTGTGCTCTGTGTGTTTCTGCAGACCTGCTTTTTGCAGAATAAAACATCCTGAGACCTCCTCCAGCCGCATTGTCTTCATTGAGAACAACAAAACACAACCAGAGTAAACCTGTTACACTTGCACATGCTCATCTACACGTATGACGTAAACCCATTCGAAAGGTCAAGTGTGGTTAGCTCTTCGTCTGTGTACTATGGTTCAAGGGGAGGCAAAAAAACTTAATCTCATTTTATTCTCCAGCTTCAAGATCAGCCAACATTGTTATTTTACCTTTTTTTGTAAAGAGTGTTTGACTTTCTTTGCATGTTTCCTTTGTAAACGTTGGGTCGGTGCTTTCGCCTTTCACCTTATTTTTCACATAAGAATGTGCACAGCCATGTTTTAATTTAATGTGTCTGGTTTCCTGCTTCAGCCGCTTCCAGCTTCAAACAAAACGTTTTGCTGCTTGATATTGCAAAATGGTGTTTCTTACCATATTATTTTAATGTAATATCTTAAATATGAACACACTGGTGTAGCATCTGCTTAGGATCATGTACGATCATTTGGGCTTTATGTTGTAGGGATTCCTTTAGCCTTTTGACATTTGCATATAAATTACAGAATCTGGCCCCATAGTATACATTTATATGAGTGCTTAAATGGCAAGGTTTACCCCCATTATCTGGAAAAGACTGAACAGATCTTCTTTTGGGTCTCCCCATCCAACTTCAAACACATTCCGAGATAACTAGATGGCCCTCAATGCCAGACACCAAATGGACCTGGCTGACCAGCCAAATCATATTCTCACAATACACAATACACACACAGACACACACGCGCGCACACACACACACACACACACACACACACACACACACACACACACACACACATTTATTTATTTAGACTACAATTGATCAGTTACAAATGTATCTGACATATGCATGTATGTCTGTATGTTTCACTATAGTAGTAGCCTGGTTAAAATTCTTTATTTGTATTAGTTAGACTCTCAGTGCTTATATTCAAGTATATGAGTGTATCTCTGCATTAAGATCTTCTACATGTTTCTTTCTTAGTATCAAAATGATCTGCTTTTTATTCCTCAAACAATTATGTACACTATGCGATAACTATAATGCATCATACTAATTTTACTATAGTTTGGGTAAAACTGCACAAGTTCTATAGACTATCAAAAAACATTCCAATGGGCCATAAACCAGAGATAAAGGAACATTCTCCTGCTCAAAATTAATTGCCTCTGATTGGGCATTCCACCCAAAAGGTGGGTGTGAATAGAAACTGTTAAAAACCATCTTTGGATACTCTGTGCTTAGAAACCCTTTATTTCGAGACAAACAATCTCCAAGACTCCTCAAAACTCTCCTGAGTTATACTTTACAGCAGTTTTTCCTTTTCAAAATAACTTTGTCGAACCACTGAGGACTTTCCTATCTTCAGAACCACAGGAAAATCTCCAGCTTCCTTCTAATAGGGCTTGGGCGCCGCGTTGCATTCTTGGATGTCGCGGCCATGTTAAAGGCCTTGCAAATGTAAACATACAGCAAGTCGAATGAGAAGAAGCAGAGTTGGGAGAAAAATAAAAGATGTTAAAATCGCGAAAAGGTTGTGGGTTTTACAGGGATACACTATAAAGGAATGCTAGGGACCAGTATGTGGACAAAATCGGCATTATTTTAACGGTTTGGATCCATATGAAATTCCCAACAAAGAGTGGAGCACCGACGACGACTTGCTGCCGGCAAACAGTGGGAATACAGTAATCTGGACAAAGGTAACTGCACTCCAACTAGCTGCTAGTTTAGTAACTGTTAGTGCTAACAACCATTCACACGTGTACTTTTAACCATATGTTTCAAAAGTGTAGTTAGTAGCTGTCAATCCTCCCATTTTTTTTCCGGGGTTCTCACTTATTTTAGCTCTTTTCCCGCTGTCTTCCCGTTTTAGTATTTTCCTGTAAAATATCCCATTAACGTTAGCCCTTCCATCGGACCTGTCAGTCTCTTTACTGTTGCCCTGTTGCTTCCCCTTGCCCTTCCAGTGAAACAGATGTTTTCAGAGCATCGTTTTGCTTACTTGAAAACAACCTTAACGTGATGTTGGCTTTTTTAGGATAACAGCTTGGTTGTTGTGAGAGCACGATTTCACGCCAATCTGTAAGCAAAGTCACATTAGACCTAGTTTCACAACTCAACGTAGTTAATGCAGCAGTTTTGTAGTACGAATATTTGCTGTCAGCAGAGGGATAGCAACAGAAAGATGAATGTTGAAATGTTCCCCTATTTTGGATGAGTAACCCGGAAAATTTCCCTTATTTTCAATGATCAATATTGAGAGGGAGTACGTCTAAACACTGCGCAGTAGTCCGAGTAGCAGTAAAAGCCAAGTAATGACGTCACGACGCCCAAGCCCTATAAGAACACATCAAGAACCTCCATTTTCTACCGCATCAGGACTCTTGTTCAGCAACGAAGCCAATGCAACCGTTTACAACTATTAAGATGCGTGTTTAAGTCTGAGCCCCTTTTTGAGGTGATTTTTGAATCTTTGATGATTCTCATTAGGTTGCGGTTAATTGATGTGAAATACTGCCATTTGTTTGCTCTTCTCTCTATTTCCTTTACTTTCCTTCATTCTGTATATGGGTCAAAGACGTTAAGATCTCCGCATCAAGAAAAATTTACAAAAGTGATTTTGTGTCCATAGAAAGCACATTAAATGTAAGTAAAATGTCTACTTTTAAGGTTTCAAATAAGTTTTTGGAGAATAAAATGTCAAAATTTGGCTGAAATAATGTTACATTGTCGTTCAGTGTAACACAATATATATGCAAAAATTCAAACAACATGCTTATTCTGATGTGTACATATTAAAATATGTAAAAGAATAATGGAGCATACTAAATTTTATTGTGTTTTTAATTAGTACAAAATTCTTACTGACAAATGGGCAAAACCTAGGATAGTGGCAAATGTTAAAAATGTAAACTTACAACTCATTAGTATTTGGGGTGAAAGTAATTTTAATATGTCATAAATTGATTTTTGTTGTAAATATGCATGACAAGATTGTTACACTGAATGACATTTTACTGGGCGTCTTCTGTAAATCAGGGCAAAATGTATAATATTTATTTTTTGCTTAGGAAAACAAAAACAAAATTGCAATTAAGTAAAACAAAAAACTTTTTGCATTTTTTAATTGTTTTTTTTTGGGGGGGGGCTACAACAATTTAAAGCAGTATTACACTTATTTTTTTAGGCTTAAACACTTTTTCGTCTTTGACCCATATATACATATATGTGTTTTGCTTGGTTTAGTTATATGCTAGCTAAAGGTTCATTTATTAAATATCTTATATTCACAATTGATTTGTCTCTGTGTGCTGCTCACAATTTGAAGTCACTGAATGTTTGTTATCTTGATACATCCTAATCTACTACTAGTTAATGCATAAGTAAAACAGTTATTCTTCCTTGGCCAGGAAAATAACCTTTTCTAGAATTTATTAATGGTTATTGTATTCTGCTCGGTGGACAGACAGATCAAATAATTATAATATCAATTCTGCTACAGTTAATTCTAAAATCTAAACTAAATATTTATAATTAATTATAACCAGTTATAATTAATCATAAATAATCCCTTTTTTAGCTAATTTGCTACGCTGGTTTGTAGTGCAAACAGTTTAACTGTTTACTGCACCTTGTTATTCTTCCCGTTCTTTCCCTACAGAGGCTAATGAACCGGAAGTCTTGCACATTGACAGAAAATTGCTTACTTCCACGCTGAAAAATAAGGAGATGAACATCTTGGATGACATTGGGATGGATACATTTTAATTTTAAAGTGGACTACTCCTTTAAAAGTTTGAAATGTTGCATAAATTACAGTTGTCTGAAATGCTTGTATTGACAAATTTTGCATTCCACCTATGAAACAAATGCACTAGATGTGATGGAGGGCCACTGGCAAATTTTTAGCTGTTTATGATCAATTTGCATAACAGTGACTGTAAAATATGTATATTTTATATATGGAAATGACATATTTTGAGTTTTATTATGTCATTGCACTACTTTGGGCACTGCACTACTTTTACCACCAACCAACCACACCCAGACACATCATGGTAATTCCCTAGAAATTAGTTATTGTAAACTTTTGAGGTTTTTGTAAGGTTCTGCATAGTAATTCCTTTTTTGCTAGATTGGGTAACAGATGAGTCATTACTAGTGGGTTACCATGATCTTCTTTAGAATGCAGATCCAAATAAAGGATTTAATAACACTTGAGTCATTACTGGTGGGTTTACCCTAATCTTCTCTTTAGAATGAATTATGTATTATTCATAATTCACATTAATTATACAGTAATTCTCCAGAATATATATATAAAAAAAGGTAGATACCAGGGCCGTGCACAGACCTTTTGAGAGACATGTGCTGAAACTGAAAAAGGGCACCCCCCTCCCTTTTTTTATATCAAGATTATTTAGTAAGCCTGCATAAAAGGAAGAAATGGTCACATCAAATTCAATAACACAAAATAATAGTCTCAAAAGCTTTAGATTTATTCACGATTAATAACAACCATAATAATAATATTAGATAATTAGATAATATAGATAAACAGGGTTTTAGAGTACTGAACTGGAGTAATGATGCTGAAAATTCAGCTTTGATCACAAAAATAAATTACATTTTAAAATATATTCAAATAGAAAAGAGTTATTTAAAATTGTAAAAATATTACACAATATTACTGTTTTTGCTGTATTTTGGATCAAATAAATGAAGCCTTGGAATGAATCATGAATTACATTCTGCATGATAAAATATAAAGATTTCACAGTGATCTTCTGTAATTTTTTTTTTAGTTACTACTACATTACTGTAGTAAAACCATGTTTTAATACATTTTATACATGTGAGGACGAGCGGAGAGCATATCATAACATGATTAGCCTAAATGTTAATAAATTAAGTGTATCAGCAATCATAAATCAAAGAAGAAATTTCTTATAAATATATGTTATGTAGGTGACGAGGATCACTCGTCGCTTTGTGTAAGTTCCAGTACGAAACAGCGGGGGGCGCACCTGTTATGATTTTCCGATGGTAAAAACAAATTATATGTTGTTGTATTACCAATTATCAATATATAGTTTTTGACCAGCGAATGTGTGCAAATGTGAATTTTGTTTTTTTTGTCCGTCATTAAAACGGCAACGGCGCCTCACATTACATTTTCATCTACAGGTTACAAACTAGTTTTTGTAGCTTTATAGACGGAGCGCTCAGTTTTTCCTGTGGTAAAATGCATTTGGCCATAATCGCATTTTATAAAAGATGAAATGCTACTGTATGCACAGGCTATTTAAGTGTTGGCTATGTATTGGATGGCAAATGCTAGCCCTCTCTCTCAGGCGACGTCCCACATGTCTCAGTCAGTGAGTCAGTCAGACATCAAATAAATAAAATATGAGCCTTTATAGACAGTGTTTAGTAGTACTTATTCAAACAACAAGATATTTATTCACCCTTCGCAAAACTGTTCAGCTCAGCTGTTGTCTACTGTGCGGCTGCTGTGGAACTTCAGTTGATTCAATTAATATAGAGGGGGCGGAGTTATCAGCTTACTGACAGCTTGAGGATCGAATTAGATTTACACAAGCTCGTTTTAAGAACTTTCATTTGCTAAATATTTGTAAAACAGACAGACAGACGTAAAGGGAGACCAATAGCATTGATTAAAAATAAAAAAATAAAATAAAAAAAACACAACAAAAAAAGGGCACTTCGGAGTGTAAGGGCAAAAAGGGCATGTGCTCTGCACAGGTTGAGCCCTACCTGTGCACGTGCCTGGTAGATACTGAGTAGCTAATAGTCAACTACCACTTTCAACTGAGCACTATACTTTTCTTGTTATTTAATAATAGTTACTAGAATGTTATTTGTAGCCTACTTTAGTCATTTGTTCCTGTGTAGTTATTCATTAACAATGGAACTGTATTCTAAAGTGTTACCACTAATGGTAATGTACCACTAAATATAGCAACAGAGACAATAAATATAAACAAATATTTGTAACCAATTCAACACCAAAAACACAAACTGAATGACTGAACAAACACACTGATCTACAACACAACACAGTGCATTTCTGTTTCACACTAAGTACTAACTGCACACTTATATCAGAATCATTTTTCACTCATATATGACAAACTAGAGCTGGACTTTAAACTCTGACATCAGTAAGAAAAAAAAAAGGGGAAAAAGTTAAGGAACACTTAATCACTTAATCCTATTCAGAAAATAAGAGCAATTATCATCCAGTGAAATACACAGAAAGAAAATAATACTCACAGAGCACAAGAGGAAGTTGACTGAGCTCCATACTGACTCAATGATGACAGACAGTTAAAGACACAGAAAGTGTTAAAGCCTTAAGACTTCCTGAAACCTGCAGTCAGATCTTTAGGAACACCAATACAGATTAAATACATACAAATGTACCTCATTTGTTACAGAAAATCTTTTGATAATGTTGATAATCATGTGAAGTTTCCAAAAAATAAAAAATAAAGAAGAAAAAAAAGTCACACTAACATGTAGGTTTTATACAGAAATGTTGACATGTAAACCCACCGTTTTGTGTATGTTTTCTTCCTAATGTGCCTTCCATTCCCATATTTGGTCCTTCCTATTCCCATTGTGTTAAGTGAATTCCAGGTGTTTCCTATGTTGTTTCATTGATCCCCAGGTGTGTCTAGTCTGTAGTCCCATTTGTCTGTTTTCAGTTCTTGGTCAGCTGTTGTACAAGGCATTTTGTGTCTCTGAGAATTACACGTCTATGAGTTAAATTCTATGTTGAAGAAGTCTCCAGCATCTCCTGCATCTTCTTGCTCCTGTGTATATTGTGACAGTCATACGTGTTTTATTATCATTTTCATAGATCACATGATGTGAAAAAAAAACCCATTGAAATCTGAAGGCTATGAAAAACAACAACAACAGCAGCAACTCAGCAAACACAAAAATGGTAATACAACAAAACAACAGTACATGTGCACAACATGTACATTTTTTGTTTGTTTTTGTTTTTTTTTTGGTCCAATTTAGGAACCATTTAATTTAATTTTAGTTTATTTAAAAAAAAAAAAAAAATGTAATGACTTTTAGAGCCATAAATCCAATCCAAGCTATTAGTTCTAACATGTATATAAAATATAATAATAATGATAATAATAATAATAATAATAATAAACACATGTAAGAGATAATGTAGTAAGCAGGTTATTACGGCAAAATAAATGCTGACGGTAAAAAGTCCTCAAGAAGAAAATAAAATAACCGAATGTACCAAAAAAGAAATGAGGTAATTTCTTTATAGAGTTGGGGACTTAGAATACAATTATGAATTAACTCAGACTCAGATGCACTTGCCCTCAAACTTGACACATACTCTTACATTTTGGACTAAAATTTTTTTTCAGAGTATAGTGAAATCCACATCATTTGTAACATGACAGATAAAAATAAATAGAGACTAAAATAAAGATAAGACATTAATAAATGTCTCCCACTCAGCTCAATTGGTTAAAGTCTTGGACTCGAAATGTGTTTCAGTTCCTGTTTTGCCTTATTTGGTCTGTTTCCTGTCCTTGTTTATTTTGATTATTAATTGATTCCCCACACCTGTTTGCTGTGGTGGACGATGTACACAAATTAAGTACTTGAGTAAAAGTACAGATATGTATAATAAAATGTTACTCCAGTAAAAATAAAAGTTTTCGATTTTACTCAAGTGAAAGTACAAAAGTACTTGACTTTTTATGTACTTAAGTACAGAAAGATAGATTTAGCAGTTTTATAGGCTACTTAAATAAATGTTATTTTAGCACATATTTTTATAATCCTACTGCTCAAAATACCTGGGATTTTGTTTTCCAAAATAACCACTATATGGAGTCAAGATATATTTTTGTTGTTGATATTGACTATGTTGATGAGAGTGATGTTAACTGTGAAGCTTACACTGTGATGTACCTGAGAGAAAACAGAGTTTACCGTCTGATTTTCACCAGTAAGTAAAAGTGTTTTAAAGTTTGTTGTTTTGCAGAACATTACAGTTATATATGCATGAGAATAAGGCCTGAAGTAAGGGAGAACATTTTTATAAAAATATTATTATATTTTCATAATGATTTTTTCTTTCTCAAACCTTGTCTTTGGTGTAAAAACACCCGTGGCCATATCACTTCCCACTCTGATAATTACAGTAGATACTTCTGAACATCACATCCTTTCTTTTTTCCCCAGATGTAATCTATCTAGGTGGTTGAATAATAATATTTGGACTTTATTTTTTTTTTAATCACCTCAACTTAGCACCAGCAAGCTTGTTAGCATCAGCTAACTATTTACTTATTTCCAGTATAGTTATGAATAAAAATTAATTTCTGTCTACTCGGCTAGTTAATCCATAAAATTCTGGGCCAAAACTGAAAAGTCTGAATGCACTTGGCTTGTAACTGAAATTGCTTTCTAATAAATATATTTAACCTCTTAGTGGTTAACCACTTAGTGGTTAAAATAAAAGTAAGTTCAAGATTCAAGATTCAAGATTTTTATTCGTCACATACAAAATTATATATAGCATATATAACCAGCAGTGAAATGTGAGTCAGGTACGCTCCATGGACAGTGCAATTAAAGAAAACAACACAGATGAAAAATATATATAAATATAGCTATGTAAGAATGAAATAAAAGTAAACAATAAAAATATAAGAATAAAATATAAAAAGATGTATATTGTAGAATTAAATATGGAACGCAAAATAATGTGCATGAATGTAAACTGTCTTAAATATTAAGATGTACAGGGATGTACAATGTGCATATATGCATTTTACTGTAGTCTTAAATATTAAGATACACAGGAATGTACAAGAAGCAAATGTGCAAACATGGTGACACTGTCAGTGTGTCTATGTGAGGTAGTGAATAAAGTGAAATTGATAAGTGTACATTAAGTGGAGGCATGAGGATGTAAAGAGGCTGGTTTAGAGTTTAAGAGCCTGATGGCCTGGGGGAAGAAACTCCTCCTGAGTCTCTCAGTTTTTGCTATCAGGCTACGGTAGCGCTTACCAGATGGCAGCAAAGTGAAAATATGGTTACTGGGGTTTGTAAGTTTGTACTGGGGTTTGTAAGTTTGTAAGACTTTTAATGAAAATGTAAAAAAATTCATAGAAAATGTATTAATATTAAATATCAATATATTATTTTTACTCAGTATTATCAGAGCATGTGAGCAGAACATAGAGGGGAGCAAGCAGATCAGTGAATGAGAGGGTAGCTCAGTTTACATGCATCGACCTGTACAGATGTTTTATAGCACACACCATGCTATAGTATTCAATTCAATTCAATTCAAGTTTATTTGTATAGCGCTTTTTACAATACAAATCGTTACAAAGCAATTGTACAGAAAATTATGTTTCTACAATATTTAGTAGTAGCTTATGGTGGTGACTGTCAGTTTGTGCAAGTTTGACAGGATTTTTAGAAAAATTAATACAAGACGTAGTCAGCCAGACGATTAACATTATTAGTATTATTAATTAATAATTATTATATGATGCAGTCACACTTGTAGTAATATTTGTTAGTTCTGTTTGTTGATTCAGGGTTAGCATCATCTGAGGTCCTCTGAGGGTCAGCGTCATCTCTTCTCAGGTGTTCTGGATCCAGACTGTAGCTTGTGTAAATCCTAGTTACCATGGGATGTAAATCCCGTATCAAAACATAGAAACAAAATAGAGACATCATTAGCATAGCTGCTGTTCCAACAAAGTAAAATGAGTTTAACCCAAGCTTATGAATAAGAATGCATATTTGATCAGATGCAACTACACTCACAATTTAAAAGATACATTATTTGAATGCTTGGCGAAAGAGATGTGTTTTTAATCTAGATTTAAACAGAGAGAGTGTGTCTGAACCCCGAACATTATCAGGAAGGCTATTCCAGAGTTTGGGAGCCAAATGTGAGACAGCTCTACCTCCTTTAGTGAACTTTGCTATCCTAGGAACTACCAAAAGTCCAGCGTTTTGTGACCTTAGGGTGCGTGATGGGTTGTAGCGTGGTAGAATACTTGTTAGGTACGCAGGAGCTAAACCATTTAGGGCCTTATAGGTAAGTAATGATAATTTGTAACTGATACGGAACTTAATAGGTAGCCAGTGCAGAGACTGTAAAATTGGGGTAATATGATCATATTTTCTTGACCTCGTAAGGACTGTAGCTGCTGCATTTTGGACTACCTGTAGCTTGTTTATTGAAGATGCAGGACAACCGAAGTGCATTACAATAGTCCAGTCTAGAGGTCATGAATGCATGAACTAGCTTTTCTGCATCAGAAACAGGTAACATGTTTCGTAGCTTGGCAATGTTTCTAAGATGGAAGAATGCAGTTTTTGTAACATGGGAAATATGATTTTCAAAGACAAATTGCTGTCTAATATAACAAGATTCTGTGTAGTGTTTTTTGGTCCAATAATTAATATCTCTGTCTTATCCGAATTTAATTGGAGAAAATTATTTGTCATCCAATCTTTTACATTTTTAACACACTCTGTTAGCTTAGATAATTGAGAAGTTTCATCTGGTCTCTGTCATGATCTCAGTGGGGGCTGAGGCTTTTTCTGTCCTGGAGCACATGATTTGGGTTTTGGTGGCTCGCCAGGTGTTTCATTATTCTCGCTATGTTTTCCCCGCCCTTCTTGTTATCCCTGTTAACGTTTTCTCCCTCACCTGCACCCTGTCTTGCTCTGATTATCTTCCCTTTATCATGCCCTTGTGTTTGCTATCTTGTGTCAGTCCGTAAGCGTTGCTTAAGTAAGCTTCTTGTTGCTTGTCATAGTTTGCTGACTCCGTTTTTGTATCTTTCCCTCTGTCTAGTCGATCTGTTTTTGTTTTTGTTTTTCCCCTGCCGTGCCTCTCGTTACTCAGTAACCCACATCTATCAGGCGGCTGTCTCTACTTACCTGTGCATTGCCTCCAACTCTGGCAAAGGCTTTCCAGCGCTGATCTGCCACCTGTTCCCCGCTGCTGTGCGGCTGTCGTCATAGGAATCATCAAGCTGGCTGCTAATGCAGAGTGCTGACTGTCTCGTGCTCCTGTGGATTAAGTCCTCTGAGTTTATCAATAAAACGTGTCATTCATTCAACCGCAGTTGGATCCTGTTCCTTTCCCTGACAGTCTCGTTGAGATATATAGCTGAGTATCATCAGCATAACAGTGGAAGCTAATTCTGTATTTTCTAATAATATTACCAAGGGGCAACATGTAAAGTAGTGCTATTGCAAACAGGAACAAGTTTAAAACATAGAAATTTCCTGCCGGTGTTCTGACAAATAATGTTACCCATCTGATTATGCTACCAACATGGAGCATGAAAGGAACACACATTCATATAGTGTAATATTGAGCAGAGCATCACAGTGGCGGTGGCTATAGGGAGAGTGAAACCTACACTATGAACACTGCTGGCAGTGCAGCATGGTAACACTTTACAATAAGGTTATCTGAATAATCATGCATTAATGCTTAAATTAGTCCTTATTTCATCAAATACTAGTGATTATTAAAGTTATTAACTAATCATGAATTTTTGAAGAGCTATCCTTAACTACAACTGGAATTATATGGATTCACGCATGAATATTGGCAGGGTTAATTACATGTTAGTACATGTTTGATAGTTAATGCGTTATCTTTAAGAAAGATAAATAAAAACTCTGATTTTGAAATAAATTATAATAAATGTAATACTATAATTTTTTAACCGTGTTGTTTAACTAACTTGTGTTGTTCTCTTTCCCTTTAAACACTCCCTATCATGACTTATACACAGCTAAATAATAATAAAACTTCAAATATGGCAGCAAATCAATGACAATATTATCCGAGCGCACAACTGGTGCTGGCTTCCGCGAGAGGAAAACTAAATCGGACGCGAGATAACGGGAGCCGGCGAGCTCATTTCAAAGTCTCGAGCACTCGTGACATGTACTCTGCACACAATACAAGCCCTCGCGTGCAATAAAAGCCCGCGCGCGCATGGGCATTCCCCACATCCTGGCACTCTATGGAAAGCCAAATGGGTCAGAATACGCGTGCTTTTCAACGCCGTATTAATTTTAAAACGCCGTTTTCATAACGCCGCCAGGCGTTAAATAAGCGCCGTTACGCGTTAAGTTAACGCCAGACGCCACCACGCGTTAAAATAACGCCACACGCCGATAGACGTTAAGTTAACGCGACACGCCACTTAAGATGCAGATTTATTTACTCATCTACATGGACACACCTCTCATGGCTACAAGGACTCTACGGCAAGTCAGAGCATCCAGTTTGCAAGAGCGCGAAGATGGCTAGCCCTTACAATTATACATATAGCTTTTGTCTCATAAAGTTATCACCCCAGGCATGAATAAGTGCAAATTTGGAAAAGATTTTATTCAACAGTTAAATTAATAAGAAAGTAATATTATTATTGTATTATTATATTATATTTTGAGTAGGCTATCATTTCAATTTAATAAATAGTTGGCGATAGTTTCACAAAAATAGAAAATCTGTTTATTTACATTTACATTTACATTTACTCAACCTAATGTTGTTTCAAACCTTATGCTGTATTGCGTTTGAGGAAGATATTTTGAAGAATGCTGATAACCAAACTGTTTTAGTCTGTAAATATATTACGATTCCGATGCAGCTTCTGAAACAAAAGTAGAGCATATGTAACTCTAAATTAAATATCATTTTTCTTATATATATATATATATATATATTTATTTATTTATTTATTTATTTATAAACATAAACTGAAATGATAATCATAGCTGAATTAAGCAGAACTGCAGAGCTGACCCCCACTAAAAATAGACTTATGGGAGTCCCCCCTGATATTTTGTATTAGCATCAACAACAAAGGCAAATCTGAATAATAATAATAATAATAATAATAATAATAATAATAATAATAATAATGCAATTAGGATAGTAAATAAGATTAAACAGACGGAGTATGGGGATTGAATGAAGGCAGTAAATGTTTATTGGTTCACCTCAGATCGTGAAAGCAGGCTGCAGTATTGTCATTCATCATAACAAACAGTGTAGAGATGACTCCCTCGGAAGAAATCCTGCAGGCGCCCCTGAACATATGGACTTAAATTTCAGGAACACTTAATTTGCTCTATTTCTTAAAAACAAATTCAAACAAAGTCACAGCTGATCGCGGTGCATCTCCAAACAAACACACAGCTGTTTCTGAACAACGTTTATGAATGAATCTGCATTTTAGAACAAATCTAGCAAGTCAATGATTTACCCATCACCCATTCATAAAGAGAGTCATTTGCTTTGTGATTCATTGATAAGGCAGTGACATGCTGCCACCTACTGTCGGTTTCAGTTTCATTTGAAAGTATAAATGAGTCATTTAAATCGTTTAATATTTCCATTTTCAAAACTTTATATTTTAAACATTAATTTCATTACATAGTTCTTATGAAATACATTAACGCCACATCCAAGTCTTCTCAAAAAATCTGCATAATCCTTAATGCAACAGCAGAGTTCTGTGTCTTGCAAAGCTGAAATGTTGATGCTGATTTCATTTGACTGGTAACTTATTCTTCTGGATTGTATTTTACTAATTTAATAAAAATTAGATGGAAAATGGGATCAAAAAGCTAAAAAAAAAAATCAAATATTGCCCTATTAATTTATGTTCCTGAACAAAGAAATATCAAAAAAAGAAAAGCATAGAGGCCTTGATACTGTAACGTTACCTTTTAAAAAACTAATTGCAAACGTTTATGCAAAGTGTATTATGTACAAATAATGCAATACTGTACCACTAAATTAGAAAGGTTTTGAGGGCAAAGCTAATCAGGCCAATGGGAGACAATTAATAATCAGTCTCATTTTATATTAAATCATTCTTTCATTTCACTAATCAATCTTTTTTTTTTTTTTTTTTATTAAACACAAAGGGGTCATTAATGATGCTTACATTATAGCATGTGCAAATTCACAAACAAAGTATATATAATTTGGCCAAAATTACAGGTACCTATATTAATATTCAAGAATGAACAAATGTACTGTTATTATAGATTACAAAGGTATTTATAATTAAATACATCCAAAAGGTCAGGACTTGCCATACATTTTCTCATTTATTTAACCATTGTAATAATTTCCAAATTTTGACTTATTTGTGTCATTCGATAACTATATTCCCTATATCCATATTTGTAATTGCTTTATTGTAAAATAAATCAGGTAACAACTTTTGAGTATGATTTCAGTTTATCATATGTTATTATGTTTTTAAAAAGGAAGAAAAAGTACCCTCAGAAGATATTTTAGAGCCTAATTGAGTTAAATCTGAAAAAGCAAACAAAATGTAGCTTTAAATATTAATATTTAATTTAGAATTACACATGCTATACTTTTGTTACAGAAACTGCATCTGAATCATTGGGTTGAGTAAATTTAAATAAACATAATTTCTATTTTTGTGAAACTATCACCAACTATTTATTAAATTGAAATGATACTCAAAATATAATATAATAATAAAATAATAATATTACTTTTGTATTAATTTAACTGTTGAATAAAATATTTTCCAAATTTGCACTCATTCGTGTTTTAACTTTATGAGACAAAAGCTATATGTATAATTGTAAGGGCTAGCCATCTTCGCGCTCTTGCAAACTGGATGCTCTGACTTGCCGTAGAGTCCTTGTAGCCATGAGAGGTGTGTCCATGTAGATGAGTAAATAAATCTGCATCTTAAGTGGCGTGTCGCGTTAACTTAACGTCTATCGGCGTGTGGCGTTATATTAACGCGTGGTGGCGTCTGGCGTTTACTTATCGCGTAACGGCGCTTATTTAACACCTGGCGGCGTTATGAAAACGGCGTTTTAAAATTAATACGGCGTTGAAAAGCACGCGTTTTCTGGTCCACTTGGCTTTCCATACACTGCTGCGCATCGTCACGAAAGCTTATCTTTCTCACGTGTTTTTAAGCCGTACAGAGTAGCGCGTGCCATTAGGTGCGCACGAGAGAGAGCCGCGTATCACGGACAGCGACACTGAACCGAGCTCTCTTCTGCGAAGTTCACCTCGAAGTTCCTCCTGCACCTGAACGAACAAATGCAAATCGCAGTTTGAACAAACCAAAATATGTGAAAGAGCCCAATTCAACACCACGGTGTTCTGGTGTTCAGGGCTCGCGCAGAGAAAGGGGTCTCAAAACACTAGAATATCGAATTTGCTTATTTTTGCTCTTGTGCCGACAAATACATACAAAATATGTCAAAATAACCACCTTGGAAAATCACTCACTGCTCTTGACTACTTTGTAGTTTTAACAGTCAAACCAAAAATTATTCAGAAACCAGATATAATTTGTTGAAATATATAGCAAAACTGTAATAATGTGAGAAATGTTGAAGGTGTCTGAATAAATGTAGGTTTGATTGTATATTTCATTTTTACATTGAAGACTATCCAGTGCTATTATTTGTTTCTGTACCTTGACACCTACAAACTTGGAAAAAAAAAAAAAAAAATTAACATTGGTGTGAAACAGGAGTTATGTTGTTTGCACCTTGTGCAATGTGGAATTGGTTTACAGCTTTTTCAAGCACTTTGTGATACATTTTGGAAACAGGAGATGAGCCCCTTTTCTAATGCACCACCTAGCTTAATAAACCCCTTCTCAAAGACTTACTGTTTGTCAATTTTATTTGGGAAACACATATTCTGAATGCCTTCGGCAGAATTCGAATGTGCCATTTTAATCTAGATTAATTTCAAGATCACAGTGAGATTAATCTATATTAAAAAAATTAATCTATGCCCACCTCTAATAAATATATATATATATATATATATATATATACACACAGACACACACACACTACAATATAATATAAAACATTATAATAGAACATGTCTGCAATCTATAGCCAGTCAGCAGTTTTTGAACAGTAAGATTTTTTATGTTTTTAAAGAAGTCTCTTCTGCTCACCAAGCCTGAATTAATTTGATCCAAAGTACAGCAAAAGTTTTTACTATTTAAAATAACTATTTTCTATTTAAATATATTTTAACATGTAATTTATTCCTTTGATCAAAGGTATATGTTCAGCATCATTACTCCAGTAGTGTCACATCCTTAAGAAATGAAATCATTCTAATAGGCTGATTTGCTGATTATCAATATTTAAAACATGAGTAAAAAAAATCAGCATTATTTGATGAATAGAAGGATCCAAAGATCAGCATTTATGTGAAATAAAAAGCCTTTGCAACATTATACAGTATATAATTCAAAAATATATATTTTTAGGAAAATAAATTATAGAAATGAATACTTTTATTTAGCAAGCTTTAAAATCTCAACATTTTGAGATATATTCAAATAGAAAACAGTTATTTTAAATAGTCTAGTAAAAATACTCCTGTTTACTGTTTTGCTGCACTTTGGATTAAAATAAATGCAGGCTTGGTGAACAGAAGAGACTTGACTGGTAGTGGAAAATATAGGCAACTTTAATTCTCTAATTTCTAGATTTTAATTTGCTTAGAAATCTATAACTGCTTGACAGTAACAAATAATGATGTTTAAAATATTGTACAAACACTTATTTATCACATAATAAGGCAGAATAGTTTCTATAGGTACTGTAATAAATCTATGCCAATTAGCACTGTTTTGTTGATATACTGTATTTATCACCTGCTGGAGTAGACTTGAAAAAACATCTATTGTCGCAATCGTATATTAATGTCTTCGTGTTTCCAAAAGTTTAAGTTCTGTCAAAACAACTGTTTTCATATAGCGATAGCTGGACGCTGTTGCCCATTTTAGGAGTTTCCTGAAATGACTTTCTGCGCGAGATCGCGCTCAGGCTTCAAGGATGGATGAAACACAAACTGCAGGAGTGTTTAGCGCTTCTGAGTCCGAATAAACGCATAAGACGCACGTCCCCTGCGTCTGAGCCATTTAATATATTTGTTAATGTCAATATAGTGATACTTGCTGGCTAAAGAATGTTAGTGATATCCAGTGTTGGGCAAGCTACTTGGAAAATGTAGTGAACTAACCCAATAGTTACTCTACATTCAATAAAGTCTAACTAAATTAAAGTTACAGCTGGGAAATGTAGCAAGCTACGCTACAGAAACATGGCAAACGTAGTTTACTACATCTAAGCTTTTTTTCAAATTAATTAATTAATTAATTTTTATATTGAACCATCATCATAACAAGCCAATGCTCTCTCAGTGATCAATAAAATGGAAAGTCAAGCAGACAGATGCGCAAAATAGTTCAGTTTAGTTGTTTATTAAATAACTGTTCCAAACCCATTTGTCAACAAAAATCAGTATCATGCACAGGGCTGGATTTACCTCATATTGTGAGATAAGCAACACATTTTTAAGTTAATTTAAACAGTTAAATTACTGTGAACTAACATGAACTACAAATAAACGACTGCATTTTCATTAACTAACATTAACAAAGATGAAGAAATACTGCAATAAATGTATTATTCATTGTATGTTAATGTTAGTGAATACAATGGCTAACTTGAAATCTTATTGTATAGTGTTACCATATAGATTTATAGGTCTAAAAATAACTTTAGAAATCAATAAATACATGAATAATATGACAATATAGAACTGTTACCAGTTAAATTAAAACAATTCTAAAAAAACAGAATTCACAGAAGCTGAAAAAATATATTGGAAAAATATAATGAATATGAATTTCAAACTAAATGCGTATAGTAGGCTATAAACGGTGGCAAATCACTTAATGAGTATGTCACAGAATCAATTAATCAGTCAATATGTTCAAAGCAGCTGATACATTCAGTAATAAATCACTGCTGTGTGTTGCTCAGAAACTGTTTTCGAAAATTCTGAAATGGATTTGTTTGGAACTATATTTAAATTAATTTGTGTCTGAAATGTCATTTGATTAATATTAACTAATTGTTTATTGAAAGTGTTTATAAAATCAGTATCACGTTTTACAGTCATGCTCATATTAGCAAAAACAGCTCATGGTAGTGCTTATTTTTATGTTATAATTTGAAAAAAGATCTCATACTGTATAAGTACTTAGTTTTATTCAGTTTCTAAGAAAAGAAGAATTCTATTTTGATTTTACGATGCATAGATAATTGTATTGTAAAACAAGATATGTATTTATTTTGTATTATTTATTTATTTGTATTTTCTTTAAATTATTTATTTTGCAGGGCATGCAACATTTAATGCCATGACTTTATGAATTGAAGACTCTCTTCTCCAGTTTAAGACCTTTTAAGGCTTTGATTTGTGGAAGACTGAATTAAGACTTTTATGACCTTTTAAGTCCCACATAAACCCTGATTAATCTTATAAGTTCATTTTAATTCCATGGACAATTAAATAAATGCAGCTCTTCAGTCAGCATAATGCAAAGAGAGTAAAAGGAGAACAAAGTCTTTTGCAACTAAACCATCCTAGGAATAGTTCAAAACCACATCCTTTAGGTTAGCAGAGCTCAACCCACCATGACACATCAGGAATGGCAGCAGTCAGAGAGACACAGCATTAAACAAAGTGTTTTACAGGTACAGCCTTTTATGATAAAATCCTAAATAGCTAAGTAGAGAGTTAAAATAAAATTAATTACTGACCAAGAGGTGGTGGAACAAAAACAGCTATTTATTTTACAATATCTCATAATCAATATTACAGAGATTGTAAATATCTTAATTTCAAGATCAAGAGAAGGATCTTGTTTTTAGACCAGGTTCAAAGTTATCAGCAAAAGAAAATTCACTACACATCTTTGGTGCTTGACCCCTAAATATCTGAACACTTTTTAACCATTTTGAGGAGAAGCACATAAAACTGCTCTTTGGGATCTTAAATTAAGCTCTTATGTACTGTTCATATGGGGAATACACTCATGCTGTTTGGCATCTCCAGAGACCCCAGACAACTTAATGTGGTAATGCTTTTTTTAAAACATATGTAATTTTACTCAGTTTATTCAGTTATATTATTATTATTATTATTTTTCTTTATATCTGTGCAGTTTTGGGATGATGCATGGATTTATTTTCATACAAAAAAAAAGAAATATATATATTACACATACATACATTTCTACTCTCACACACATACATTCTCCATTCACATTCATATATTCTTGCTTTACACACATACATTCCCCTTACACATAGATACATTTCTACTGTATCTCTCACACACTTACATTCTCCTTTCACATACATATATTCTTGCTTTACACACATACATTCTCCTTACACATACATTTCTACTGTATCTCACACACATACATTCTCCTTTCACATACATATATTTCTACTCTCACACACTTACATTCTCCTTTCACATTCATATATTCTTGCTTTACACACATAAACTCTCCTTACACATAGATACTTTTTATTTTTTGCTTTCACAGAGATACATTCTCCTTTTACACACACACACACACACACACACACACACACACACACACACACACACACACACACACATATATATATATATATTTCTACATTTTTTTGGTATCCATTACTTTAAACAGGAAGTCACTCTCAGACCAGGAAATACATGTGCAAGACCTAGGGTGCTTCTCAATTCTTATTTGTGTATCCTAGTTATTAATTACTATTCAGCAGGACTATATGTAAACTCTAATGCCATATGCAATTATAAAATGACAAGATGCGCATACGTCCATCTCACAAATGTACAATCTTTTGCCATCTTTACCCATTAGCCGCTTTTCCACTAGCCAGTGCGAGGCGGGCTAATAGCAAGCCGGATGGAGCTAAAAGCCTCGAACTTCGAGCACAGAGGCTGAAATCATGTCGCGCCATTCCAGTATCCTCACGGCACTCCTGTAAAACCCACCCTGAACATGCCTTCACTGGACTACGTCACACAATTGATTCGTGAATGTCTTGCTGTTTTTTTATTTATTTCATTTTCTTTGAGCAATATTTTGGGCAAGGGTTACTGAACATGTACTGAGTAAAATATTACTGAACATTTATTAGTAATGCCTTACACTACTGTGTTACAGCAAATTAATATTTCAGTCAGGGCCACTTCTGTCACGTATATTTATGACAATTATATTGCATACAGTTAGTGTTGGTGGTATGGTTATGTTCTGGGCAACACTCCAAACGCCTGTCCATGCAGCCATGCTTCTAATGAAGACAGTGTAAAGAAAGAACAAGTTAGATCAGATTACATGTTCAGTTGGTGGAGTTGGGGTTGGAGGAGTGAGTTAATTGCAAGCAGCAATGCGATGGAAAGACACTGAATAATGGGAATTTAAATAGACCACAGGTGATAGTTTTCGAGACTGGATTGGTACACGTCAGGAACAGCTGACTGTCAGCTGATGCAAGCATGACTAACATTAGAGCCCGACCGATATATCGGCCGGCCGATATTATCGGCCGATATGAGCTAATTGCATTTAAATCGGCATCGGCGTTTATAACGGCCGATGAAACATGAGAAACAGTCTCATATTCTTCACTCATGTTATGAGTGTTGCATAGTTTGCCCACCAGAGGGCGGTCTGCAGCTCCAGAGTTGCAACAGCGCCAGAAATCCACAAAGAAGAAAGCGATCAGCCAAGCCACCCAGGTGAGTCTGTCCTTCGTCATGTGAAATGATTGTAGATTTAGTTCATACACTGTATATAAAAACGGTGTGGTAGTTCTAGTTAACGGTCCTATCATTATCACTTCTAAATATTCTGTAACATCACTTACAGCCGTTAATGCATTGCTAAATTAGATTAGCCACAAAGCTAATACCATGTTTATCAGTGGAAGAGCGCGAACGTTAATAAGAGGTCGAACTATAAAGTTAGCGTTTAGTGCTTATTCTATTGCGGTGTGTTTCCCACATAATGACCGCGTAATGGGCCTTTCACACAGGACGCGGTATGCACAGCGCTTGGCCGCTGGGTTTAGCGTTGCCCTTCAGATACAACGCGATTTGCCCTGCTCTGCGCTATGGCGTAGGCGGAGTTTTAAAAACTTTTAGCGGGAGCTCTTTCATAGTCTGTTGTTCCTCTTTTCGGTCAGCAGCAAACATGTATCTGTCCCGTTGTAAGAAGCGAGCGATAGCGCTAGTCCTGCTGATGAGAATTAAGAGAGAAGCAAGGAAGAAGAGGCTACCCTCAGGCCCAGGGAACAATTTGGTGAATTCAGGCTGGTTACGTTACTCTAACGCTAATATAGCTTCCTTTTTAGCAGGCCCCTTAAATGCTTGCTATTAACTTGTTTGAAGGTGGTTCTTCTCAAAATTGACAGCGGTGTGTTCATGGCACTAACGTTAACCATTTTGATTCAGACTGCACAAAGAGAAGAGGAGAAGATATACGGGTCCGTTGTGAATGTGTCTGTGAGAGCAAATATAGTGTAGTTACAGTAACTACAGTAGGTGCGTCAGAAATGATTAAATCAGAGGGGACATGTAAATAAATGTGAGCTGAACAAGCGCTTTTTTCTTTTCTTTTTTTTTCTTACATATTGTTTCAAAGCAGCTTTACAGACATAACAGGAAAATGTTGAAATAATATTGTTAAATATAAGGAGGTTAATACCTATTGCTTGACAAATAAAAAAATATATATATATTTCTCATTTTTGCCTATGTAGGAGATCCCTGTTTATTATTATTATAATTCTAATGATGACATGAGTAATGATACATGGTGATATTATTAATACACATGCTTATTCTTTCTATGTCTCTCTTTCTGCCCTACAGATGGCTGAAAAGGGTGAATGATGTAGCAGCAAAAGTGTGGGACTACTTCTGCAAATACTTTAACTTTAACTTTAGTATTATAATTTATTTACAGTACACACACAGACTGTTAAAATCAGCTTCAACTGGAAGAAAGTAAAAGTGTTAAATGTTTAAAATCAGACTGTTTTTTGATCGTTAAAAAATATATACTTTTGATGTGCAATTGTTTAGTGATTGAGACCGTAATCTAAGGCTTTTTTTTTACATAAATCCCTTCTGGAAAATGGTTTATACAGCCCACATACATAGAACAGGCAGATATTTTGCCATTGAATGTTATGTAAGTGCAGCTTATAGCAAATGGGTCTAATATCCAGTTTATTTTCAAAATCAAAATATCGGCTTATAAATCGGCTCTTTTCAAGTTAATATCGGCATCGGCATCGGCCCCCAAAAATCCATATCGGTCGGGCTCTAACTAACATGACCTGACTGAACTAACGCGATGCTCGATTGACACAAATTTATTCAGACAATGTTTTTCCCCAAGCACAAATGTTTAAAAAAATAAATAAAGTGAAATACATGACCCCATTCAATCTGCAGTCATTTCATCTCAGTATGTATTAACAGGATGTAGTGGTTCATTAAACTCCTGCTGTTTACCACATTTACGCCATTTACAAACAGTGCAGTCCACTCGTGGAGAATTATCACTCAGTCTAAAATTCTGATTTTGTGCCCCCTCACAAACTATTCTGTATATTTACTAGGGCTGGTAAGCGATTAAAATTTGTATCTAATTAATTACATGATGTGGCGATTAATTAATCAAATTAATCACACATAAAATTTGGAGAAATTACTCCCAAAAGATCATTTAAAATCATTGTTGTGTAAAGGATCAAACATAGATTACAAAAAGTAGGTTCAGCATGGAATATTTTGTTTGATAAAACTGATTACATACAGCCTACTCTTTTGGACCACATGAGTAAATTATAACAGAATTTTCATTTTCGCTTGGGTGAACTATAACTATAATAATTTACTTTCTTAATTTTATTGTTATTACTATGAAAATATGAAATTCTTTCTTTAATGAAATTTTCTCTAAATAATAAACTAAAACTGCCAGTAGGTGGTGGTAAATGTCTTTTCACTTGTTGAAATGGCTGATTCATTCAGGAGTGAAATAAATGGTTCTTTATGAATGGTTCATTGAATCATTAGTCTTGTTCGATTTGAAGCGTTCGACCATTGAAGACCGTTTGGTGTGTGACTTCAAAGTACCCTTGTGCTTTCGAATCTCTCTCGCGGTACTTTGATGTCATACACTGATTGGTCTGTGCAGTGATAAAGACCAATGGTTCAATGGCGACTATGACCAATGGTTCAACATGGCAAATGGTTCACCAAATTCATTCAAAGCGTGGATAAAGAAATGAAATGCCACTGTGGGTTGCTCTGAGATGAACAGTTCTGTTTTGTCTTCATCTTCTGGTTCGCAAAATTGAGCAAAACAGACAATGACACAATATTAACTTCTTAATGAACTGTTGTATAAGATGAGTTTCACGTTTGCTCTCGTGTGACAATCTCAAATGGACGTTTTGTCCCATATCTTGAATTGTAGGGATATTCTCTAGGCTCCATCACAGTAAGTTGTTGCTCTGCCTCATATAAGTCATCAATTGACTGTATGAAATGGCAGATGATCCACATAGGTCTGGGGCGGGGCAAGTACGTCAAATGCGTTAATAATTTTAACACGTTATTTTTCTCCATAATTAATTCATATAATTAACACATTAAATTTCCAGCACTATTTTTTACATCCTCAAAAAACTCTTGAATCTTGTTTATAAGCTTGACCTCAATTTAGGTCCTCACAATGTCCCTAAGAGTTGGTGCGTAGTTAAAAAAAAAAAAAAAAAGGCAAAAAAGAAAGAAAGAAAGAAAGGCAGGATCGGTTTCAAACCTGCAAATCCCCGCAGAAACTCTAGCACATATTTTAAATGCTCATGATGAATATTATTACCTGAACCTCACAGATATCAGCATTTTCTGCTCATTATTTGCCAACACAGTCTCACTCTCTACTCGTCAAATGTCTGACGCATGGTCAAGTGATCTGGCGTCACTTTTTTGACGCACTGGGTATACCTTTGGCGTTATTTTTCAACGTGCAGGTTAGTCCAATAGACTTCTATAGAGCTCGGGCGTAGACGTCATGGAATGGTGCATTTTGGGTAACGGCGGCCATTTTAGAGGCATCGCAAAGCAGGTTTGTAATAAGATAATAGCCAGTCTCCAGAAAAAGTGATAGAACGTGACAAAAAAAGTTGCCTATACCTATACGGACAAACTTAATAATGAAGCCAAACAACGCTACTTAAAAAAAAAGAGGTTGTAGGCGGAATCGATCCCTATGAACACATGAAAGTTTACCAAGCCTCAGTTTCCCTGATAATTTATCCTACCGGGTCTGTGGAGTGAGCGCTTACACCTCCGATCAATTTAAAAATGTCACTTTCACTTTTTAAAAAGTCACTGGAGGCTCACCTGCAGATCATAAATGGATCTGCAAATTAAACGTGGAGAAAACAATCTTTCTCACTAAGGAAATGTTAACATTAACCAAGCATCAGTGGTGACACACACACACACACTTATCAGATTCTGCGAGCTATGAAGCTTGTCTATGCGGGTTTGTTACACTTCAGGAGTAATTACTCACCTATCATACTTGCAAAAATCCACTGTTTTCCTCCGGTAGTTCATTGACGAACATTCACCTCAGACACAACCCACCATTCACCAAAACAAGACGCTTAACTTCCTATTTTGAAGTTCGTTCCAGTTTTTTTTTTTTTTAAACAAGTTGTTCAAATTTGTTAAATACAGTAAGCACAAAAATATCAAAAAGCAAATTAAGTTCAGGATTGGGTCAAAAGAAAATGTTTAAACAAAAAATACAGACACTAAACTCACTCCCTTACTGGCCAAAAACTAGAGAAAACGTAATGTGTTTGTGTGTGTGTATGTGAGAGAGAGAGAGAGACCATACACAACATGTCTCACCAAAACTATGTATTATAATATTATCGAAGGTGATGGTTTCCCTCCGTACAGTGGCGACCCAAGCCATCTGACGCCTCTTGGTGATTTCAGACACCTTGTGTTTTTTTTCCAAGTAGGAAAATGTTGAAAACTAATATGATTCACGAGACGTTTGCCCTGTCGATCATGAAACCGATTACAGCAGTTCACAATACAGCAATACTGAACCATTTTCCAAAAAATAATCAAAATTAATGACCAAATGACCAACGTTACCTATTGCCTACTATACAGTACATCTACTTCTGTACCGCGATTCCCACAATGCATTGCGACGTGACGCAACGATCCCGACCTCTATAGAACTCAGCAGCGTTTAAATTTGACGTCTTGGTTCAGCACACCGCAACTACACTGAATAAATAAAAATAAATAATAGGCTACAAAAAAAATTATATATGACAGAGATCGTTTTTATCTGGCCCTCCAACTTGTTTTTAAGGGTTTAAATATTCTCGCAATCTGATATCAAAGTGATCTCTGTGCCAAAGCTTAGCGCGTTCATCAGTGGTGAGTTTAACAACACTCAACTGCAGGTAAAACAGCACTCAGCGGTGAGTTTGACCAAAGCAACGCTCAACTGCAGGGAAAACGACATAAAAGGTGAGTTTAACAACGCTCCAAGGCGCGTGCAAGTAAGCAGTTTAACCGTTTTCTTACAACCAATTTCGCTTATCGCTTATTCATAGTTCATCATCTCTATGAAATCACGTTCAAGAATTCTCATTCAGCACACATCGCGATACTTGCCATCCGTTTCCATGTGCCACAGGGTCGGTGAGTAGATATAATTACGCTCTTTTAATGCCTGTTATAAAATTTATTCTGTCTTTATTAATCAGATTAGCGCCATATTGTTTACTCGCTGTATTATATCAGTCATCCGAGGCTGTCTTTGAGTTTCATTGCGTTTAACTAAATGAACACACCTGCTAACTAGTGTGATTAAACCCTGTCGGTCACGTGACGTGCCATAGACTTTCAATATATTCATTTCATGTCAAAGATGTAAATTTGTAGTGAAATCATGGTAACCACGGCATGTACAATAGCAACAAATTAAATTTGAAGTTAAAACCCAGGAACGGGACATTTACCATGTTTTTACCTCAGTAACTGTAGTTCTACTATGGTATATTAATAATCAATACAACAATTAAATAATCATCAAACTAACTTTGGTTGTACAACTGTAATGGTCGTTTTTGATGTGCTTTTATATTACAGATATCACACATTTACTGTATCATGCTTTTGATACCTTTTTATGTAAATCCAAAAAAAGTAAATAAATAAAAGGAAACATTTTCCCTTCCTGCAGTTCATTCATATCAGTTTATATTTTAAATATTTTGCTCACAAAACATTATTAAAATTCTGTTTATAATTCTATTTTATTCTACCCCTCCCCCTTTCTTATTTTTATTATTATGTATTTTTTTTTTAGCTGAAAAGATAAAGGAAGCAGTCATCCCTGTGGTGTTTGTGGAGAGGTTTTCCTTCAGAAATGGAGAAGACAAAAAGCTGCGGAGGCAGACATTTGCAGCAGTAAGTCTGTGTTGGTTTTACCTTTTTATCAAACTGCTGTTATAAATTGCACAGCATTTGTTGTTTCTTAAACTTTTGCACTGTCCAAATACCCACACTTGCCATCTTTGCACTTGACCAATCAAAGACAGGTGCATTTTCTAATCAAATGATTAGCTTGTAACATTTAAATTGCATGTTGTTTTGTTTTAAATCTATAAAAATTATTCACTTTAGTTTTTCTGTGATTTGCCATTCTTTACCAATTGAACTCTAGCAATAAAAACAGTTAAAAAAACTGATTCAAAGACAAATTGCCCATATAACTGCACTGCATCCTCTGTCAATAAGTTGTTTTTGCCACTATGAAGAATAAAAATTCTTTGCAAATACTTTTATTTAAAAAAAAAGTAAATACAGATAGTCTTTCAGAGAACACTGAAGAATTTATTTGACCAAAAAGTGATACAACACACTGTTTCAAACTCAGAAAATAAAGACCATGAAGACATGCATGTCAAGTGTGCAATATCATCTATAAACCTCCATCAGCACAGCATCAAATAAACACTGATTGTCCGAACAATGGAAGAAAGATAACGTTCAGGAAAACAAACACCTGCTACATAAAATTGCAGAAATAAAACTGACAATAACATCATTCACTTCATGACTGGAACTAGGGGATGGCTGTGCATGAATACGTCCTTTACGAAAACTCCTGATGAGAACTGATGTTTGTTTTTTTATGATAAAAGCACCAGAAGTAAAGTTTACTGTATGAAGCTTGAAAAAGAGAACACAATGCTTTATCAATATAAAAATACTATTTTCAACCATTGTTTTGATCACTGGTTCTGTATACAATATATGGGTTGCTGGAAGGTCACAATGTATTCATTATAAGCTTAGAACTAAAACAAAACTGCACTGCAAAGTCTAAACACTGATAAAGGGAGCATTTCTGTGTGTGTTGGGAAGATAAAGAGTTAAAGAGGTGAGTCCTTGTGCATGATCGAGAAGAACATCATTATCTGCGAACAATCCTGAAAGACAGAAAGGAAGGAAATATTATTACATGCTACTTTTAGACCATAAAACCAGCCTCTGTAAAGATGCTGTATAATTATATATTAAATGCATCTATTATTAAAAGCTAGTCAATAATAGCAAGCTATATTCATATGAATTATAAAAAAATATATTACATGCTTAAAGGAATGTTATCAGTAGTGTAATTGATCTGCTCACGGAAACCTTTCCAATGTATGTGAAATATTATTAATAATAATAATAATAATAATAATTAGATACTGAGAATAATTTGGAAGTAAAACAAAGTGTTGCATGTTTTCTTGGTGTACAGAAAAGTATATTTATTTTGTACATCATTTGCAACTGCTTTTTTTTCACTTAATTAGAAGCCCCAAAAATTTAATTGTCCTCTGTAATAGGGACTAATGAAAAGAGAATTAGAATTTCTTTTAAAATGCAAAGTTGAATAATAATCAAAAAAAAAAAAAAAAAAAAAAAAATCTCTGTAAACACTTAAGTGTGTCCCGTAAGGCAGTGGCTCCCAATCCTGGTCCTGGAGAAGCCCAACACTGCACATTTGAGATGTCTCCCTGATCAAACACACACGATTCAACTCATCAGCTCATCAGTGAAGACTCCAAGACCTCAAAAGTGTGTTTGTCAGATAAGAGAGACACCAAAACCGTGCAGTGCTGGGTTCTCCAGGATCAGGAACGGGAACCACTGTCATCAGGTGATGAAAAGTTCGACACACACTTGTGGTCACCATGGTCACTCGAACACTTGGCCTAAACATAGGAAATACGTCAAATAAATAATCGATTGGTCAAGTGCAAAGATGGCAAGTGTGGGTATTTGGACAGTGCAAAAGTTTAAGAAACAACAAATGCTGTGCAATTTATAACAGCAGTTTGATAAAAAGGTAAAACCAACACAGACTTACTGCTGCAAATGTCTGCCTCCGCAGCTTTCAGTCTTCTCCATTTCTGAAGGAAAACCTCTCCACAAACACCACAGGGATGACTGCTTCCTTTACATCTTTTCAACAACAAAAAAAAAAAAATACATAATAATAAAAATAAGAAAGGGGGAGGGGTAGAATAAAATAGAATTATAAACAGAATTTTAATAATGTTTTGTGAGCAAAATATTTAAAATATAAACTGATATGAATGAACTGCAGGAAGGGAAAAATGTGTCCTTTCATTCATTTACTTTTTTTGGATTTACATAAAAATGTTCAAAAGCATGGTACAGTAAATGTGTGATATCTGTAATATAAAAGCACATCAAAAACGACAATTACAGTTGTACAACCAAAGTTAGTTTGATGATTATTTTATTGTTGTATTGATTATTAATATACCATAGTAGAACTACAGTTACTGAGGTAAAAACATGGTAAATGTCCCGTTCCTGGGTTTTAACTTCAAATTTAATTTGTTGCTATTGTACATGCCGTGGTTACCATGATTTTACTACAAATTTACATCTGACATGAAATGAATATATTGAAAGTCTATGGCACGTCACGTGACCGACAGGGTTTAATCCAAGGGGCAAGGAAGTCGACCGGAAGTTGAAGTCGGGTGGGGGCTGCCATCTTTTAGCAGAACTTCACTTGCGTTAGCATTCCCATTGACTCCCATTCATTTTGGCGTCACTTTGACAGCGAATAACTTTACATCTGAGGCGTTTAAAGACTCTGTTTGTCCATTATTTATTTCTAAAGATACACGACAATGTATAAAGGGCTCCATTACCTTCTATGTTACATTATGGCCCCGTATAAACAGTTTTTGTAAAAAATAGGCTAACGATTGCGTCATAACCACTCGGCTCTCTGTCGCATTACCGTACAGACAGGAGGAGAAGCTCGCAGGCAATTAACTTAATATGGCGTACTGTCGTTACATTTTAAAATACTATACAAAATAATTAATCAGAATACTTACTCCTGCTCACTCACGACAAAGAACTCCCCGCTCAAGCTCGCCGTCTCTGCAAGATTAACGATGGCAGTTTTCACGCACAGCTACTAGAAGATTTACATCTGGCAGACAGGTTGCTGACGTCGTCAAGCTTCGTTTGAGTCTGCGCGTCAGAAACGGAAGTGCTAAAAAACGCTAAAACTGGGCTTCATTTGTCTCAATTGAGTTCCAATGGGGTCGCTGTGTCCATTTCTTTTACTGTCTATGGTTTAATCACACTAGTTAGCAGGTGTGTTCACTTAGTTAAACGCAATGAAACTCAAAGACAGCCTCGGATGACTGATATAATACAGCGAGTAAACAATATGGCGCTAATCTGATTAATAAAGACAGAATACATTTTATAACAGGCATTAAAAGAGCGTAATTATATCTACTCACCGACCCTGTGGCACATGGAAACTGATGGCAAGTATCGCGATGTGTGCTGAATGAGACTTCTTGAACGTGATTTCATAGAGATGATGAACTATGAATAAGCGATAAGCGAGAATGGTGTGTAAGAAAACGGTTAAACTGCTTACTTGCACGCGCCTTGGAGCGTTGTTAAACTCACCTTTTTATGCCGTTTTCCCTGCAGTTGAGTGTTGCTTTGGTCAAACTCACCGCTGAGTGCTGTTTTACCTGCAGTTGAGTGTTGTTAAACTCACCACTGATGAACGCGCTAAGCTTTGGCACAGAGATCACTTTAATATCAGATTGCGAGAATATTTAAACCTCAAAAACAAGTTGGAGGGCCAGATAAAAACGATCTCTGTCATATATATATATATATATATATATATATATATATATATATATATATATATATATATTTTTGTAGCCTATTATTTATTTTTATTTATTCAGTGTAGTTGCGGTGTGCTGAACCAAGACGTCAAATATAAACGCTACTGAGTTCTATAGAAGTCTATCGGACTAACCTGCACGTTGAAAAATAACGCCAAAGGTATACCCAGTGCGTCAAAAAAGTGACGCCAGATCACTTGACCATGCGTCAGACATTTGACGAGTAGAGAGTGAGACTGTGTTGTATTTGCACAATGTTGAGCATTTCTCAATTTTGTACTCCTTTTCAACACTTTTTTCTTGTTCCACTGTCAACCCCACAATTCACAGTGTGAAGCTAGGCTTTTCCATTCAGTCCACCAAAGTATAAATGCACTGTTTACTACATTATTTTTAAGGACTGGGGTGGTACCTTTTCAAAAGATACATATTTGAACCTAAATGGTCCATTTTGGGACCTCAAATGTCATTACAATTATTATACAAAAATTACTGTTTCAGTTTAAAAACACTTGAAATGACATCATTAGATATGCGTGCTTGTGTCTTTTTTCTTAATCTTTGTATCAATAGAGTCATAAATATGAGCTTTTCCTGTAATACATCAGAATCAGAATCAGAAAGAGCTTAATTGCCAAGTATGCTTGGGCATACAAGGAATTTGTTTTAGTGACATAAGCTTCCAGTACACAGAAAAAAAAAAGAAAAAAAAAAGTACAAAAAAATAAATAAATAATAATAAAAAAAATTAAGGCAAATAAATAAGTGTATAAACATTTGTGCTATAAATTATAATGGAATAGGATTTAATAAGGTGCAGGGATGTACTAGGATGGGGGGGTAACAAATAAATATAAGGATATTGCACTTTTTTTGCATAAGCATAAGTGGGGAACATTTAACTGTTCATGAGGTATATTGACTGGGGGAAGAAACTGTTTTTGTGCCTTACTGTTCTGGTATTTGCCGCTCTGAGGCGCCAGCCATATGGCAAAAGTTAAAAAATGGGGTGACTTGGATGTGAGGGATCCAGAGTGATTTTATGAGCCCTTTTCCTCACTCTGGATGTATACAGTTCTTGAAGGGTGGGCAGGGGAGCACCAATAATCCTTTCAGCTGTCCGAATAGTTCTCTGTAGTCTTCTGATGTCTGATTTTGTTGCTGAGCCAAACCAGCCAGTTATAGAAGTACACAGTACAGACTCAATGACGGCTGAGTAGAACTGTTTCAGCAGCTCCTGTGGCAGGTTAAACTTCCTCAGCTGGAGAAGGAAGTACAACCTTTGTTGGGCCTTTTTCACAATGGAGTCAATGTGATTGTCCCACTTCAGGCCCTGAGAGATGGTGGTTCCCAGGAATCTGAATGACTCCACTGCAGCCACAGTGCTGTTCATGATGGTGAGTGGGAAAAGTGCAGGGGGGTTTCTCCTAAAGTCCACGATCATCTCCACTGTTTTGAGCGTGTTCAGCTCCAGGTTGTTAAGACTGCACCAGACAGCCAGCTGCTCAACCTCTTGTCTGTAAGCAGACTCATCACCGTCCTGGATGAGGCCGATGACTGTAGTGTCATCTGCAAACTTCAGGAGCTTGACAGAGGGGTCTTTAGAGGTGCAGTCGTTGGTGTACAGGTAGAAGAGCAGAGGGGAGAGAACACATCCCTGAGGGGCGCCAGTGTTGGTGGAGCAGCTGTTTGACATGAATTTCCCCAGTCTCACTAAAGCCCCTTTCACACTGCACGTCGGACCCGCAATATTTCCAGAACATTGCCAGGTCGCCTTCTGTGTGAAAGCAACCACGTCCCGGGATCGATTACAGCATTGAACCCGGGTCGGGGACCTAGTAAGTCGTTGATTAGACTCAGTGCAAGGGGATGGTGTCTTGTAGTTTGTGATGGCCCTCAGTCCTCCTCAAACTGAAGTTGAGTCGTTGGACGTAAACTGGTCTTCCAACTTTTTAGCGTAGGTCTATTTAGCCGCTCTAATCTCTTTGTTCAGTGTGTTCCTGGCCTGATTGTACAAGACTCTGTCCCCATTTCTGTAGGCATCCTCTTTGGCCTGACGAAGATGTCTGAGTTTTACTTTAAACCATGGCTTATCATTGTTGAATGTTAAATAAGTCCTGGTAGGAATGCATACATCCTCACAGAAACTAATATAGGATGTTACGGTCTCTGTTCGTCCAGATCGGTGGTAGCAGCTTCAAAAACACTCCAATCAGTGAGGTCAAAACAAGATTGTAAATCCTGCTCTGTTTCGCTGGTCCATCTCTTCACAGTCCTTACTGCAGGTTTAGCAGATTTAAGTTTTTGCTTGTAGGATGGTATAAGATGAACCAGACAGTGATCTGAACGTCCCAAGGCTGCTTGTGGAACAGAGTGATATGCATCCTTTATTGTGGTGTAACAGTGATCCAGTATATTACTGTCTCTGGTGGGACATGTAACATGCTGTCTGTATTTTGGCAGTTCACGGGAGAGATTGGCTTTATTAAAGTCCCCAAGAATGATTAAAACAGAGTCCGGGTGTTGTTGTTCTGTCTCTGTGATCTGATCAGCGAGTTTCTGTAAAGCCAGGCTTACTTGTGCTTGCGGAGGAATGTAAACACTAACCAGAATGAACGAGTGAAACTCCTGCAGCGAATAGAACGGCTTGCAGTTGACAAACTGCATTTATAAATCAGGACAGCACATCTTCTTTAACACAGTTACATCTGTACACCACCTTTCATTGATGTAAAAGCATGTCCTGTCGCCGCGCAATTTCCCCGTTGATTCTGATTCGCGATCTGCTCTGAACAGCTGAAAGTCCGGCAGATGGAGCGCGCTGTCCGGTATGGCATCATTCAAACAGTTTTCCGTGAAACACAGAGCAGCAGAGTGTGAGAAATCCTTATTTGTCCGAGAGAGCAGAAGGAGTTTGTCTGTTTTGTTGGACAGAGAGCGGAGATTTGCCAGATGGATGCTAGGCAACGGCATTCGAAATCCACGCTTCCTGAGTCTGACGAGCGCTCCCGCTCGCTTCCCCCGTTTGCACGTCCTGAAGCGTTTGAACAGCGCCGCTGCTCCTCCGATAACAACCTTCAGTAAAACGTCTGAATAATTTAAATCCGGTAAAAGATCTTGTGGTGTGTTCTGCCGAATGTTTAGCAGTTCATCCCTGGTGAAACTGATCGTGTTTGTTAAACAAAAAAACAGGAAAAACGAACAAAAAAAGTACAAACACTGGAGAGCCAAGCACTGAAGCAGCCATGCGCGCGCCATCGAGTACACATATCAATTACATTTTACATTAAATTATTTTCCATAATATATATACCGTTTTTGTAATTCATCTTACAAATTACCACTCACTTATAAAATAATTCTGTCTGAAATCGAAAAATCACTCATTAATAATGTGTTAAATATGTGTGTGCATGTATGAAGAAATCTAACTCTCACTGTAAATTATGACATTTTAAAATTTGTGCATTTTGTAAGGTGCACAGTTGGTTTAATATAAAAAAAAAGCATAAGTTGTGAAATATTTGGAGCATAAGTTCTCTCTTTCTAGTTAATAATTGGTTGCAATTTTTTTTTTTTTTTTTTTTTTTTTACAGATGTAAGCTGCTGACAGTGATTACAGGAACAAGCAAGTTCAGCTTTCACTCAGCATAATGCAAAGAGTTAAAGCACATTAAAGGTTTTTGCAGCTTTAAGATCACCTAGTGAAGGGTTCAGGAACATTTAAGTCTATAGCCCAGAGCTCAAACTACTGTCACACATCTACAGACACAACAAAGTGTTGTAAATTGTTGTAGTAGTTCAAAGCACTTTGTTACTGCAGATACAGAAACATTTGTTTTTATTAGAGTCACTTCTCAAGACAGATCATTTTAAATTATATGTTATGTTTCCATATTCTTCATAAGAGTTTGGCATTTTTTAAATTTATAATCAAAATAATGTATTATTTTTTTACAGCTGTTTTGTAACAGTGTAGAATCATGTTATGAAATATATTAGTCAAATTCATTGACCTTCAGTGTGTCCATGGATGTTTGAAATCAGCACTAAAACACAAAGAGAAAAATCTCATTACAGTGTGAACATGGTGCTGATAATGTATATATAATACATCAGATATCTTTTATTCTTCTTTCTTTGCTTGTAAAAAAACATACTTTTACTCTCAAATATTTCTTAGCTTCATTACACAAAAATGTTTTATTTCTCCAAAGGTTTCTAAGGTTTTCTAATTTGAAGATTTACACAAGTTAATCGCAGGTGTTTTCAGATAAACACTGCAAAATCTGTTTGACATTTGAGAACTTGTTTAAGGAAGCAACCTGTGTGTTCACAAGCTTCCTTTCTACTTACTAGTGAATATTTACTTAAAGCATCAGACCATTAATTGTGCAAAACAAACCAAAAGAACTGATTCAACAAACACCATTAAACAGCACAAATCCCACTGACTGAACAGAGAGACTGACATACAACACTCAGTTTCGCTTTCACAACAGAACTAACTTTCTCTTTTTCTCTCAAGCTCATCTTTCACTCAAATATCATGGACTTGAAGAAAATATATACAATCACCTAAAGGATTATTAGGAACATCTGTTCAATTTCTCATTAATGCAATCATCTAATCAACCACTCACATTAGGTGTGTGTGTGTGTGTACATACGTGTATGCTTGAAGCTGAATGACACTTAGCACAGACTTTTATTAGTGTTGTTTGCTAAGTATCAATATTACTTTTGCTTATACTTTGGATTAAATGTTTTTCTCTAAGCTTATTAGTTTAACTCATTTAAGATGTATTATGTTAGGGAAATATGACTAAAAATGCTAAATACTAAATTAACATTTTCTAAAAGATTTCTCCAAACTATTAACACTATTCCTGTTTCACAACTCTAAACGCATTTTCAGCATTCAACACCATGTGTTCATGTTCAGTAGTGTTCAAGAACACCACAACTGTTAGTTATCACCTTGTAAACACTAGCAAAGTATACAGTATTTTTTCATGAGAGTCAGAACAACAGGATGAATAAAAAATAAGCAAGTGTATTGGCTGCAGATACAAGAAATGCATGTTCAGGAATTGTTTAAAATGTGAAACTATTTTAGCATACCAACCCTAATAATTTAGATTACTGTAGCATTATGCTGAAATCTCCTAAATAGAAATTTAGAGAATAAATCCTGATTCATTATTGTGAAAAGTAATTGTTCTTCTGCTCTTACGATAACAGTGCAAGTTTTAACAAAGCATCAGATCCAGATATTTTAGTCACTTTTTCTTTATTAAAAATAAAACTTAAATTGTTAAAAACATGAAATATTGCAGCAATACAAGAGACAATAACATATGATATAAGATAATAAAACAAGAATACACATGCTTACAAATTGCATGTTATGTTAATGTGGTTATAATGTTTTATAATATTAAAGTAGAACAAAACGAAATATAAAACTTTTATTTAAGTGATAAATCAATAGTGAAAATGTTAAAACCTAAACATTAAAAGATTAAAATGAAGGGCCCATTTTGATGATATGAACTGATGGGGATGTACTTGTGACGCTAAAGCTCTGTGAAGTTCATAAATGTTCAGAGGGGTTTGCTCATATTCACAATATGTTATTGGTCAAAAAAAAAAAAAAAAAAAAACCCTTTTAAAATAAAATACAACTGGTTAAACCAGATGTAAGTCTGTTAATCTTTGATCAAACTCACCAGACAGTAATTTTAATAATCCTGAAGACCTTTATTAACTTGTTCAGGTATGTTTGTTCAGGGCTAGAGATAAATCTCAAGGGCCAGAGTCGAGAGCCCCTGGGTTAAACAGTTTAACATCCATGTTTCTGGTAAAAGTTAATATTACATAAAACATTGACCCTTATTCTGATCTTTTTACAGTCAGTTTGTCATAGATAAAATCACATTAAAAAGAAATTGATGAATTCTGGTTCATGTTGACTTTAACAACCATGAGAAGTTAGTCATCATGAATCAGGAGTGACTTCTGTATTTCATACAGACACAGAGCGATCAGAAAGTTAATTTCTGCATTTAAATGCAGTCACTCTCAAAAGTGAAGATTTTTTTTCTGAAGATTCTCTCTCTCTCTCTCTCTCTCTCTCTCTCTCTCTCTCTCTCTCCATTTACTGCTTTTATGGACATCATTTTTTAACTAGATTAGCTAAAATAAATTTGACAACAACAACAACAACAAAAAATGTGTCAGTGAGAGAATATATGTATTTTTAGGGAAAAAGATACACATATAGAGTCAATTCAATATTAAAAACACATAACAACCCACATGTCTGTTAAAGATCTCTTGATCTGGAAAGCATCTGCTGTCTACAAACATCTGACAGACATCTTTCAGATGTCAGTTTTACATACATTCAAAATCATAAACATCTATTTGACATCTAAAAGGAAACGTCCTACAAACGTATTGCAGATGAGCAAACGCTATAAAAAATACATCTTGCACACGTCAAATAGACGTCTCCGAGATGTACGTGTGCTATCAGGGGAACAAACCCTGGGTAAGTTATCAAAAGATGATAGCCATATAATATATGATATGATAATAATGACAATTTTTTGGTTTAAATATAATGATTATTGAAATTAAATATAATAATTATAGCATCTAATAAATCAGTCAGATCCACCTCTCATCCTGCAGCATTTGAAAATCAGCACGACTGTCACTAGCAGATATGGACAAACTGCCAAAACAGAACTGAGTGTGTGGAGGACAGAGATCTGAGATTCTGAAGGAGACACTGAAAAACAGACACACAAGCACTTTATCATGTACTATAAATGAATGAAAGCATAAGAAGAAATAAATCGGCTCAAAGTTTCTACTGACTCTCACCTCTGACTGAGATCCAGCTCTTGGGTGACTCTCCTCTCTCTGAGTGTTTGCAGTAGTAGAAACCCTCATGTGACTTTGAGACAGTAGAGATGATCATCTCTGTAGTTTGACTCTGGATGAGTGATCCATCTTTATAGAAATCAGCTCTGAGGTTTGATGGAGTTGAATGTTGATATAAACAGTGTAGAGTCAGATTATCTCCTTCAGTCAAAGGATGAACAGGACTCTCCAGAATCACACCAGCTACAGAAAGAGAGGGAACATGAGTAAGCCTATATGAAAAGAAATATGATAAAAATATATATATAATATAATAAAACTTTTTTTTTTTTTTTGTACTGGCTACCCACTGAGTGTTTTTGACCACTGATGTGTAAACAGTGAAATAAACAAATACAGAAGCACAGACTCACAGTGTACAGTGATATTAACAGGATGATATTTCTCTCCAGATTCAGACTGACACCAGTACACTCCAGTGTCTGATGTGTTGGTTGAATTGATTGTACATGTAGAACCTGTTTGTGATGCCCAGCATAATGATGAAGAATCTTCCACCCCCCAACTTTGTGTGTATCTTCTCACTCTCCATCTATCAGAGTTACTCTGGTCCTCACAGCTCAGAGAGAGAGAGACAGATGTGAAGTGTTGAGTTCTGTTGGGACTGATGATCAGAGAGACTCGAGGAGAAACACCTGAAAAGACAATTACAGCTACAATTTGGAAGTGTTTTAAAATAATTTAAGCGTAAGATCTCCCTTTTTAAATGGGTGTAACATTTTTAGCTTTGTGTAGCGTATCAGACCCGAACCAGACAAATTAGAGAGTCAATCAGGACCGTGGTTGAAACATGAGCCGAATTCCTCAGAAAGGCAACAGGATGTTATAAATCATTCCTAGTGCCACAAGTTAGAAGCAAGATAACCAACTAACCAACTCTTTCACAGAACAGCTTTCAACATTAACACCACTAGAAAAATTATAGACAATTTCAATTCGGAGGAGAGAGTGTCAAATTTGGGGCAAGTAATCAAAGAGATGGAAAGTCTGACCATCACATGTAAACCCATGAGAGTAATAAACATGATCCTTGGATTGACTTGCCCCCATTTAGCAGAACCAGACTGAAATTCCTAAGGGGACCTTTTAACCTCTGGTCTCTACAGAACACCTTATGTTGGCACAGAATGGCACAGGAACTGTCTTTTATAGTGAACTCAATGAACTCAAAATGACTTATAAATGAATCTATCCATTGCTTAACACCATTTTCATTCATATGTAAACCACACATTTGATTATCATGTTTCTAATCACTTTCTGTGTATGCCTTTTAGTAACTATTGAATAGTTTAAGGACTCATATTCATGTTTAGTATTTATGTGTTTCAATCTGCTTACTTGAAATGTTTCTGACCATCATTTATTTGTCAAATGTATCATATTCTTGCTATAGAAATCATGTCCAAAATGATACCCTGCAATAGCGGGAAAATTCGGACCACATATGATTTATGATACCCCCGGGCCAAGACAATATCTAATTGGTCAAGAAAACATTTGAGGTGTGGCCAAAAGGACAGTTTAAATACTCAAGACACCATCAAATTCTGCTTTTAACTTTTTAGCTTGTAGCTTTGCTTCTTAGCTTTTGCTATTAGACATGCTTTTAGTCATCACTGTAAGCATTATTTTAGTGTGGTTCCAGTGTGCGTCGGCCTGCACGCCTGCTGCTACTTAGGCACGATGAGAAGAAGCACCACCTAGTCTAGTCAAACTTTACTTCTGTTCTTTTACTTTAGTTTCTTTTCTTTTCTGTTTGAGAGTTTCGTGTTCTGAGTAAAGTTTTGTAGCGCCATGTCTCAGAGTCTGACTTCGAGTGCCCATTCAACTTCAACCAGCCCACACAACTCTGCATCGTCAGCCAACACCCAACCACAGGCTTCCCAAGACGTCACTTCCCAACTTCCCATAAGACACCCAACCAAGCCTTATTCATATTGAAAGAGAAGTATCTTGTTTTCTGCTTACAAGTTAATGTCTTAAACTGCAGATCTTGTTACTGTGCTAATTGAGAGTGTTTTCACTATACTTTGGATATTAATGTCCAATGTTAAACGGCTCGTTCAGTGAATCGCAGAGAGTCTCAGTTATCAGCCGTGAAACAGTGATTCTGTTCAAATTCCCTTTAAAATCTTAAATGATTCCCTTTGAGCTAAATTGCCCTGTTCCCCTTACATTGGCTTATTTAATTGTTTTCCTTCAGGTTCACTAATAAAAATATTATTATTGATTGTGTTCCATACATAGTCATGCTTCACTTTCAATGACTATTTCCTTTATTTGCAAATTGATGAGACATTTTTACATTTTGAAATCGTGTAATATCATAGTAGGGGAGAGCAGGGGCAAAAGTAAACGTTTTCAGAAAAACATAATTTTAAAAGATAATGTTGTAGACTGAGATATATTTCTACTGTGGCCAGTAAGTCAGAAGTGTGGTCCTTCAATACCAGGTGGTATTTTGTAGAAATGTAGAAAGACTTGAGTATAATTTCACTTTGAACATAAGTTGCACATTGTTACTTTCAACCCCGTCGGAGGGGAAAAAAATAACACACAAGTGGGTCAAAAGTAACAGAACAATATAAGCTAGATTTTTTTTCTGTTACTTTTATTTTTATTAAGTATACCAGACTATGAACTTGTTAATATGTAACTGCAAACATATCTTGTCCTTTACTTTTGCAAAAAGTTATTAAATTACATTTTCATTGTATTTTGAATTTAAATATTGTTCACCCAATAATTAAAATTATGTCATTAATAACTCACCCTCATGTTGTTCCAAACCAGTAGGACCTCCGTTCATCTTCGGAACACAGTTTAAGATATTTTAGATTTAGTCCGAGAGCTCTCAGTCCCTCCATTGAAGCTGTGTGAATGGTATATTGTCCATGTCCAGGAAGGTAAGGAAAACATCATCAAGTGAGGTTTCAAAACACTGCAGTGTAGTGATATCCGGTTCGCGAACGAATCATTCGATGTAACAAGATCTTCTTGAACCAGTTCACCAAATCGAAATGAATTGTTTAAAACAGTTCGCGTCTCCAATAAGCATTAATGCACAAATTACTTAAGCTGTTAACTTTTGTAACATGGCTGACACTCCCTCTGGGTTAAAACAAGCCAATATCCCGGAGTAATTAATTTACTCAAACAGTACACTGACTGAACTGCTGTGAAGAGGGAACTGAAGATGAACACCGAGCCGAGCCAGATAATGAACAAAGGATTGACTCATCGGTTTTCGGATCACCAGTAGTTCTTATGAACAGTTCGATTCAATAAACCAGTTGAAGAAAACGGTTCACTGGTTCTTTTGCGCTCTACGTAATCACGTCATTTGCAATGATTGCCCTTGATTCTAGTCTTCGGTTTACCTGGGCTCATAACATTAGCACAGAAACAGTTCAGAATCAATCACCAAAAAAAAAATTAAAAAAAATCAATAACCCAGTTCAGTTCAGACGCTCTGTGTGTGTCATTCTGCTTCACACTGAATCACACAACACATGTGCAGTATCATCAGCTCCTCGGTTCTCGAATCGGTCGCGTTGGACATAAACGGTTCTTGACTCTAGAAGAGTCAATCTTTTGTTCATTATCTGGCTCGGCTCGATGTTCATTTTCAGTTCTCTCTTCACAGCAGTTCAGTCAGTGTACTGTTTGAGCAAATGAATTACTCCAGGATATTGGTTTGTTTTAACTCAGAGGGAGTGTCAGCCACATTAAAAAAGTTAAAAGCTTAAGTCATTTGTGGATTAATGCTTATTGGAGATGCGGACCATTTAAACGATTAAGTTTGATTTGGTGAACTGGTTCAAGAAGATCCGGTTACATCGAGTGATATAACTACACTGCAGTGTTTTGAAACCTCTCAACAGACCAGTGAGAAGACAATGCTGAATAAAGTCATAGTTTTTGCTATTTTTGGACCAAAATGTATTTTCAATGCTTCAAAAAATTCTAACTTACCCTCTGATGTCACATGAACTACTTTGATGATGTTTTTCTTAACCTTCTGGACATGGAGAGTATACCGTGCACATAGTTTCAATCGATGGACAGAAAGATCTTGGAGTAAATATAAAATATCTAAAACTGTGTTCTGAAGATGAACGGAGGTCTCATGGGTTTGGAAAAACATGAGGGTGAGACATAATGACATAATTTTGATTATTGGGTGAGCTAACCCTTTAAGTTTCAGCAAATGTCTCATAACCGTACAAACTTGATAAAAAAAAAAAAAAAAAAAAAAAATATATATATATATATATATATATATATATATATATATATATATTACATATATAGTACAGACCAAAAGTTTGGACACACCTTCTCATTCAAAGAGTTTTCTTTATTTTCTTGACTATGAAAATTGTAGATTCACACTGACGGCATCAAAACTATGAATTAACACATATGGAATTATATATGGAATTATAAACATAACAAAAAAGTGTGAAACAACTGAAAATATGTCATATTCTAGGTTCTTCAAAGTAGCCACCTTTTGATTTGATTACTGCTTTGCACACTCTTGGCATTCTCTTGATGAGCTTCAAGAGGTAGTCACCTGAAATGGTCTTCCAACAGTCTTGAAGGAGTTCCCCGAGAGAGGGCACCTCAACGCCATTTAATTGACCAGTGGTACCTGCACCAGGACAAACCGATGAACCCATGCTCAACGAGCCGCCATCCCTGGGAGGCCGAGTGTGGAAAGCTGGTTGTATCATCCACAGAGCAGTCCCGCAAGGTGCCCCTGAGCGAACCGTCAGCCTGGATGGGTGAACCGTACGAGTGGTCCTAGACTAAGGCAGCTTGATCACCCTTGCCCGGGGTCATTAACACATCTTAGTGATACTGGACTATGCAACCCGGTACCCCAAAGCCGTGCCCCTCAGGAAGGGCACTTCCTGAGCCATTGGCCGGGATTTGTTCATGCTATTCAGTCGAGTGGGAATACCACAGGACATATTGACTGACCAGGGAACCCCCTTCATGTCTCAGCTCATGGCAGAGCTCTGCCAGCTCCTTAAGGTGAAGCAGCTCCACACTTCAGTATACCACCCCCAGACGGATGGATTGGTTGAAAGGTTCAACCAGACACTGAAACAGATGTTGCGACGAGTTGTGGCGGAACCTGATGGGCGCGACCTGATGCTCCCCTATGTGTTATTCGGCATCCGAGAGGTCCCTCAGGCGTCCACTGGGTTCACGCCTTTTGAGTTGCTGTTCGGCCGACAGCCCACGGGCTGTTGAATGTGGCAAGAGAGGCATGGGAGCAACAGCCAGCCCCCCCATAGAACCGTTATCGAACATGTGCGAGAAATGCGTGAGAGGATAGAACGGGTGATGCCCCTTGTCCAAGAGTCCCAACGTGCCCAGAAACGGCTGTATGACCGGCCAGCCCAGCCAAGGGAATTCCAACCTGGGGACAGAGTGCTGGTTCTTGTGCTGACTGTGACTTCCAAATTCCTAGTCCCTGGCAGGGGCCCTATACCATCATAGAGAAAGTGGGGCCAGTAACGTATCGTGTTCGCCAGGTGGGATGCCCGAAGGAGCAGCAGATCTACCACATCAACCTGCTCAAGAGGTGGGTGGCCCCCCAGGAGCAACTGGCAGCTTTTGCCCAGGAGGAGACCCCAGTGGTCGCGGGCAGGGGAACAGCTCACCCCAATGCAGAAGGCAGAGATAACCACCCTGGTCAGACAATTCAAAAATGTGTTCAATACGCTACCAGGGCAAACCCGGATTATACAACATGAGATCCGCGGCCCTACCGAATCCCGGAGGCTTGCCGGCAGGCTGTTGAGGAGGAAGTAGTCTGGATGCACCACCTGAGAATCATTGAGAAATCCCGCAGCCCCTGGTCCAGTCCCATCGTAAGGGTCCCAAAAAAAGATGGTACTCTCCAGTTTTTTAACGATTTCAGTGGCTGAATGAAATGAAATCTCAAGCTTTGATGGTTACCCCATGCCCCGTGTGGATGAGCTTTTGGTGAGGTTAGGCGGGGCCTGTTACATCTCTACGCTCAATCTGACCAAGGACTATTGGCAGGTGCCCCTCACCCTGGACTCAAAGGAGAAGACTGCATTCAGTACCCCTGGTGGCCACTGGCATCACCGGGTTCTCCCTTTTGGCCTTCACGGGGCTCCTGCCACATTCCAGAGAGTGATGGACATCATTTTGCAACCGCACCAATTGGTGAACAGGGAGGAACTTCTCAATCGGTTATGGAGAGTGCTAATGGAGTTGCGGCGAGCTGAACTTACTGCTAATCCAAAGAAGTGCCACCTAGGACTTGCAGAGGCACAATACCTGGGCTACCAGATTGGCCGGGGGCTATTCTGACCTCAGAGCAGGAAGATAGAGGAGGTTCAGCAAGCGTCGCGGCCCACCAACAAAATTCAAGTGCGTGCCTTTTTGGGATTACCCGGATATTATCGCTGCTTCATACCAAATTTCTCCTCAATAGCCAGCCCTTTGACAGACCTGACCAAAAAAGGGCAGCCAGAAAAGCTACAGACGGATGCTTCTGACACAGGCCTGGGTGCAGTCCTTTCCCAAGAGAAAGGAGGAGAGGAGTACCCAGTGGTATACATCAGTCGGAAGCTCACCCCAGCAGAGACTCGATATGCAGCCGTGGCGAAAGAAGCACTTGCCATCAAGTGGGACATCCTAGAGTTGAGGTATTACTTGTTGGGCTGCACCTAAACTCTTATCACAGACCACGCTCCGCTCCGGTGGATGGCCCGGGCCAAAGATACTAATTCCAAGGGTCACCAGATGGTTCTTGGCCCTCCAGGATTTCCACTTCAGGGTTCAGCATCGGGCTGGGGCGGCTCATGGCAATGCCGACAGTCTCTCCAGGATGTGGTCACTATGGTCAGGCCTGTCAAATAACACTTCCCTCCCTCCCCCCAATCTCCCTTTTCTCTCCACAGATGTTCACGCAGTACCATGATGGCGCTTTGGGGGGGGGGGGGGGGTTGTGGCGAGCCAGCTAACGAGGGATTAGCGTCACCCAGGAAACAGCGCTTACACTGCAATCACTGGGGAGTGCATGGTGATCACCGACACCTGAACCCCATCAGCAGAACAGCTTTTAAGCATAGGAAAAGGAGAGGTAGTTGAGCTTTGACTCCAGAACAAAACTAACGCTGTGTTCTGGCTCTCTTTTCAGATTCAGGTGTCTGAGGAACAGCACGTCACGCCCCACCCACTGATACTTTTTGCTGCACAACCAAGACTCTTGCACCAGAGCACGCCGGCACTGCACAGTCTACCCTCTGGGGACTTCATTGCATTACTGTCATCCGTGTGATCACTCTCCCCGTCACTATATATATATATATATATATATATATATATATATATATATATTTTTTTTTGTGTATTTTTTTTGTAAAACATTTTTTCAACAGAATTAACAATATAAAAGATTTAATTACATTAGCATAATACAAATTCTAAACATAATGTAGCAGTAGGACTATTCATTTTTCCATCCAGTTGTTTTTATGCATAAATTAAAAATGTGGATTAAAACATCTGGAAACACTGCAAATTCATAGGTGGAGGTGTAAACCTAAATATAACCAAAGATAAATGCGACATAGCAGTTGCCCAGAGAGTGATGTTCCTCTATGTCTAGAAATGCCCTCTCATAAACATCTGGATAAAACTGGACCTCTGTTTGTCTTTCTGATGCTCACTCTAGACATATTCTTTTGGTATAATATTACACAAACATTTTAAAAAATGATGCAAGACACAGAATTTCACAGAATAGCATGCACCGGAACAAAATAAATACTTCTTGTCACTGAAGCGGGATAAAAGTAAAAATTCGTTCCCACAGAAACTTTTTAAACCTGATTTACATTTATACTTATAAAATCTGAAAATGCAAACTTTAGGATGTGTTAAAGGGCTAAATAACCTGTAGATTGATCATTACTGTGACAGATGAAACAAGAAAAACAACACAACTAATAAAAAAAAAATTGTTTCAATACTTTACTTTTAGTACTCGAAAACAGTTTTACGGACCTAACTGCGGGAAATGATGACAAAATCACGTGATATTTCTCAGCTCTGTCAAGTGTTGCATGTTGAACATGATTAGAATGCAAATGCAATAAAAGGCTCTGAGAAAATCGCTTTGTTACTTTCGTCCAACGTTAATTTCGACCCCGCTCTTCCCTCATCTTAGATCTCAAAAAAAAAAAAAAAAGATTTCTCTTTATATCACTCTCATACATTCTTATCTAGTTCTGTCTCATTCAAACTGATCATGTTTGAACTCACCAGTGACCCATACTTCCTGTGTGTTGCTGTAGGTTGTGTTATATGCTGGTTCTCCTCTCTCTGCTCTGCACACATAAACTCCTGTGTGTTTTAGAGCAGCAGAACTGACAGTGTAGTTTCCTCCAGCTCCTCTGCTGCTGTCTGAGAGCAGCTGATCAAGATGTTGGTTGTCTACAAAAAATAAGAATTCATGTAGATTTCACCTTAAGGAGCTTTTGTTGTATGCTTTTACACTTTAAATTATGTTTGTTGGGGTAATTCATTGTATTCAGTTTGACTGTATTAGGGCCAGATCAAAGCTCATGGAAATTATGGGCACCAGTACATGCACATAAAACCAATTAATAAAACCAGTTAAATGAGTTGTTACCACATGAAGCACATTATATACTGTATTACCAGGTGAAGCAGTTACAGAGAACCAGCTGAATGTCCATTCTGTAGAGGAGCCATAAACCTCACAGATCAGAGTCACTGGATCTCCTTCAGTCAACCACTTCTGTGGAGAAACACTTAAAACTGCCTGGACTCTATCTAAAACAGAGAAATCACTCATTAATAACATATAAACAGTGTGTGTATGAAGAGACGATCAAGCTCACCTGATACTGTCAGTGTAACTTCATCACTGATGTTTGATGTTCGTGATCCTCCTCTCTCTGCTCCATAACAGGAGTATTGACCTGTGACAGACTCATTAACAGACGTGAATGTGTGTTCCTGCAGGTCACTGGAGTTGTAGAATGCACTGTATTTATACCAGACATATCGCCAGCTAGTGACTCCTTCACCATCAATGGCACATCTGAGAGTGACTGTCTCTCCTCTGAATACATGATTATTGGGTTTGATGCTTAATTTGGCTTTTGGTTTTTCTGTGCAATGACAACAATTTACAATGAAAACAATGAGCTGTTTTAGAGAATAAAAACTGGAGTAAAAGACATTCATGCTAAATTAGGTTAAACTGTTATTTTCTATAACTATAACAGGCAATTATTTAGGCTTATGCAATCATTTGTGCAGTATGTATGTAAATAAGGTCTAAACTTGCCATATATTGTCAATGTTACTGGTTCACTGACATTGGTGTAATATCCCCCTCTTTGTGCTCTGCACCTGTACTCTCCTCCATCAGAGACTTTCACTGAATCAACTGTTTTAGTTGAAGCTTCAGTAGATTCAGTGTTTGAGTTTTTACTCCAGAGAAACTCCAATCCATCCCATGACTGATCCACCTCACATCTCAGAGTAACTGAGTCTCCAGTGAACAATGAACTCTGTGGCAGCACAGTCAGAGCTGGTCTGGGAATATCTGTCAGTATAAAATCATTTGTGGCATAAGTCTTGAAAACATTTCAGCCAAAGATTTCATTCTCTCATTGGTAAACATGGTGTACGAGCCATTTCATGTATTTGTTTATGTCAATATAGCGATACTTAATAACTAAAGAATGCTAGTCATATCCAGTGTTGGGCAAGCTACTTGGGAAATGTAGTGAAGTAAGATAACAGTTACTCTACATTAAATGAAGTCTCACTAAACTAAATCTATAGCTGGGAAATGTAGCAAGCTATACACTACAGAAACATGGCAAAAGTAGTTTACTACCCCTGAGGTATATATATAAAAAAGAATGAATATAGCAAAAACGTTCAGTAGTCTATATACAGTGGCAAATCAATTAATGAATATGTCACAGAATAATTTATTCAATTAATATGTTCAAAGCACCTGACACATTCAGTAATAAATCACCTCTGTGTGTTGCTCAGAAAGACACAAAAATTATTTTATGGATTTGTTTGGAACTATTTTTAAATAAAATTGTGTCTGAAATTTAATTAACTTGATATTAACTTGTTTGCTAAGGGTTTTTATAAAATCAATATCACGTTTTGCAGTCATGCTCCTATTCGCAAAAACCGCTTGTGATATTGCTTAATTTTATGTTATAATATGAAAAATATCTCATACAAGTATTTTATTCAATGTCCGAGAAAAGAAGAATTCATATCTTTATGTTACATCTGAAAAGAATATCTTGATTTAAGGCTGTTTAGATAATTGTATTGTAAAACAATTTATTTGTTTATTTTGTATTAATTATCTTATTTGAAAATTTTGGACAATTTTCAATCTTGTTTCCGACCACGTCACAGTACAGAGACAGCACTCATTAAGATGATAAATGATATTCGCTTAAATTCTGACTTTGGCAAAAAATGAGTGCTGGTATTTCTAAATCTCAGTCCTGCGTTTGACACTGTCGATCATAACATACTACTAGACTGACTGGAAAACTGGGTCTGGCTTTCTGGGATGGTACTCAAATGATTTAGTTCATACTTAGAAGGGAGAGGCTATTATTTGAGTGTAGGAGAGCATAAGTCTAAGTGGACGTCCATGACATGTGGAGTCCCACAAGGGTCAATTCTTGCACCGCTTTTGTTTAGCCTGTATATGCTCCCGCTAAGTCAAATAATGAGAAAGAACCAAATTGCCTATCACAGCTATATGCTGATGATACCTAGATTTACCTTGCCTTATCTCCAAATGACTACAGCCCCATTGATTCCCTCTGCCAATGTATTGGTGAAATTAATAGTTGGATGTGCCAGAACTTTCTTCAGTTAAACAAGGAAAAACTTAATTTTATTTTATTTGGAAACAAATATGAAGTTTTCTATGTGACTGCCTTGATACCTTGACTTTAGGGGTCAAACAACTAAAAATCAAGTCCGGAATCTTGGAGTGATTCTGGAGACAGACCTTAGTTTCAGTAGTCATGTCATAGCAGTAACTAAATCAGCATACTATCATGTCAAAAACATTGCAAGAATTAGATGTTCTCTTTCGAAAGCTTCAGTCGATGCATTGGAAAATGTCTAATTCATGACCAGCTGTGAATATTGTGTATAACACATCAATAGAATTGACCCGGCGGTAATATAGCCTCGGTTGATGACGTCATCGAAGCGTGCCCACAAACCAGGGCTAAAAATAGATAAGCCACAGGTGCATCAAAAGGTCTTTTGTCTTCAGATCATTCTGTGCATGTATGCATCAGGAAAATGAAGAAAAAGTGAAGAAAATGCTTCGCTCTCATCTGAATTATTTTCCAGACCGCACCCTTATTATCATTGCGGGGCTCTCGTAGGGATTTTGCTTGCTGCATCACCTGATCCACATATCCTTTCTCGTGATCTCGAAGCACGCTCCGGTGCTTCTTCAGTTCACGATGGGAATGATTTACCTCTTGGGCTTACCAGGCTGCAGGTCAGGCTGGTGCTGCGCTACACACTATGTCAGTATTACAGGCATACCAGGCTGACCTGTTGAAGGACTTGAGTGTGGGCAGTAGTCAATCTCTGTGGAAGAGCGGTGAACACCGCATTACACGGTGCCCATCTCTCCTCAGTGCCCTCAGGAGATCGGTCTGCTGGAGGTCTCTAGAGCGGCTAGTACGATCATACCCTATCAGTCCGCCGCTTCAAGGCACCGAGCTAGTGGCTCTAGGCACACGAGGAAGTGTTCACTGAGCTTCGTCGAGCCACAGATTTGTCACCCTGTGCGACTAAGCATATGGCCCGTGCAATCGGCCGTTCTATGTCAGCTTTAGTCAGCATGGGGAGGCATCTTTGGCTTAATTTGACGGCCATTGAAGAGGCATTCATCAGTTCAGCCACAGCTAGTGGCTCTAGGTGCAGAAGGAAGCATTTGCCCCTTCCCGTTATCCTCACAAAACCCTTCCATCCCCACCACTTCTTGTGCTTTGGGGGGCGGTGGTATCCAGCGAGATGTTAGATGTTCCAGTGTTTCCTGCTGTAATTCAGGACACGGATAAGCTAACATCCCCTCAAAAAGAAGTGTTAAAACTGGTACCGCTCTCAGAGAGTCTGGCAGCGTGGAAACTTCTGCCTGGCATTTCTGCATGGGTATTGAGCACAGTACGGATAGGATACAGGATACAGTTTATTCGTCATCCTCCACATTTCAACGGCGTGGTCTCCACTTCCGTGAAACCGGAGCTAATGCAGGTACTGTCTCAAGAGCTACAAACTCTTCTGGGCAAAGAGGCCGTAGAACATGATCCTCATTCAAGGAGAGAATCGGGCTATTGCAGCAGATACTTCCTGGTTCCCAAGAAGGGTGGGGGATTGCGCCCAATCTTAGATCTTCGAGGCTTAAACCATACATTCAAAGCGTTCAAGTGAAAGATGTTAACCGTCAAGACATCACAATCGATCTGAAGGATCCATATTTTCAGATAGAAATTTTGCCACAAAACAAAATCTACTTCTCTCTGAGTCACCCAGTCTGGATGCGATGGCGCACAAATGGCCCAAAATGCACCTGCTTGCGTTTCCTCCAGTTCTTCTGCTTCGGCTTGTCATGCCTTGATTGACGGGATGCTACTCTGGAGAGACCCTTTGCTCTCTCGCTTCCTTCATGGGGCCAGACGACTGAGGCCTACAGTGAAAACCAAGATGCCTTCTTGGGACTTAGCTATAGTTCTTGAGGGTTTGGTTGAAACCCTCTTTGAACCTTTAGAATCAGCGTCTGATAAACTTCTGACTCTAAAAATGTTTTTTTTCTCATGGCGACAACTTCTTCAAAGAGAATTGGGAATGTGCAGGCTCTGTCTATCTCACCATCATGCTTAGACTTTGCCCCAGGGATGGTGAAAGTAATCCTCATCCTGTTTACCTGACTAAGGTTCCATTTCCAGCTGTACATCCGGTCATTCTAGAGGCCTTCTGCCCTCCGCCGTTTACAACGCCGGAGCAGGAGTAATCTTAAACTTTGTCCAGTCAGTGCTCTTCAGACTTGCGTCCACCACACTAGCCAGTGGAGCAACTGTTCATTTGTTATGGTGGTGGTAGCAGAGGAGCAGCTGCCACCAGGCAGACCATGTCTCATTGGGTCAGGGATGCTGTTGCTTTGGCTTATGAGGCACGTGGTCAAGCTTCACCTATAGGTCTTAGAGCTCACTCCACAAGAGGGGTCACCTTTTGTAGTGCTTTAGCAAGGGGTGGCCTCTTACAACAGGTTTGTGATTTGGCAGGTTGGTCCTCTCTGCACACATTCATAAGATTTTATAGTTTTGATGTTCATGCTACTCAGGGCTCTCATGTCCTTGAGTCAACATCACAAGCTAATGTCTGAGGCCTTCTTGTGGTTTGGTAGCACACCTGCAAAACCTTAGGGGTCCAAACATTTTCAAACATGGCGGCATGGGTATTCTCATTCCTAATGCGCTGAGCAGCGCCGCATCGACCGAAGCTTTCAAAAGGGAATGTTCCCGGTTACTTAACTGTAACCTTGTTCCCTGCGAAAGTGGAACGAGATGCTGCGCTGCGCTGGCGTGCTGAATATGTCCCATGACTGCTCTTCAGACAAAAAGTCCTGTTGATGCACCTGTGACTCTATTTATAGCTCGGTATGCAGGCGCGCTCCGTGGACATCATCAACCGAGGCTATATTACCGCCGGGTCAATTCTATCGATGTGTTACACACATTATTCACAGCTGGTCATGAATAAGACTTTTCCCAATGCGCTGAGCAGTGCAGCATCTTATTCCGCTTCCTCAGGGAAGAAGGTTACAGTTAAGTAATCGGGAATGTTTTGTTTCCAGTCAAGACTTGGAGAAACTTGTTTATGTCTTTATCACCTGCAGGATGGACTACTGTAATGGGGTCCTCACCGGCCTTCCCAAAAAGACCATTAGACAGCTGCAGCTCATCCAGAACGCTGCTGCCAGGTTTCTGACTAGAACCAGAAAATCTGAGCATATCACACCAGTCCTCAGTTCCTTACACTGGCTTCCAGATACATTTAGGATTGATTTTAAAGTACTTTTAGTCATTTATAAATCACTCAATGACCTAGGACCAAAATATATTGCAGATATGTTCTCTGAATATAAACATAACAGACCACTCAGATCATTAGATCATCGAGTCAGCTATAAATACCAAGGGTTCACACAAAACAAGGGGAGTCCGCCTTTAGTTACTATGCCGCCCACAGTTGGAATCAGCTTCCAGAAGAGATCAGATGTGCTAAAACACTAGTCACATTTAAATCTAGACTCAAAACTCACCTGTTTAGCTGTGCATTTATTGAATGAGCACTGTGCAATGTCCGAACGATTGCACTGTATTTTACATATTCAATGCATTTTATGTGTAATCGTTTTCTATTTTTAACTGTTTTAAATTAATTTTAAATAAGTCATGATTTTTTATTCATGATTAGTTTAATTTATTTTTTGTTAAGCACTTTGAATTACCATTGTGTATGAAATGTGCTATATAAATAAGCATGCCTTATTTTATTTACTTGTTTATTTATTTTGCAAGGCGTGCAACATTTAATGCCATGGATTCGTGAATTTAAGATTATCTGCTCAAATTTAAGACTTTTTAAGGCTTTGATTTGTGCAAGACTGATTTATTACTTTTATGACCTCAGCCAACAAAAACCCTGATAAATTTTATAAGTGCATTTTAATTTCATAGACAATTGAATAAATGCAGCTGCAAGCAACTATAAGTGAGGTTCACATTTACTCAGTATGATGCAAAGAGTAAAAAGTGTGTGTATGAAGAGATGTTCAAACTCACCTGATACTGTCAGTGTAACTTCATCACTGTCTTGTGATCTGCGTGATCCTCCTCCCTCTGCTCCATAACAGGAGTATTTACCTGCATCAGACTTAGTAACTGAACTGAATGTGTGTTCCTGTAGTTCATTGGAGCTGTAGAGTGAACCATCTTTATACCAGCTGTACTGCCAGCTAGTGACTCCTACACCATCAATGTCACATCTGAGAGTGACTTTCTCTCCTCTGAATACACGTTGAGCAGGTTTAATGTTCACTTTGGCTTTTGATCTTTCTGTACAACAACAACAATTCACAATAAAGAATAATGTGTTAGATAATTTAATAAATAAATCATGCAAATGTATCAATCTTTAGGTTTATAGCAGGTTAGATTACAGTAACTGATGATTGATTGTAATTAAAATCATCATCTGCATTCTGAAATCAAAATCTTCATTTTTAAATCTAAACTTTTTCAACAACTGTGGAGAAACACTTAAAACTGCTAAAACTGTTAAATCCCTAATAAATAATACATTAAGAGCCCTATTTTAACGATCTAAAGGCAAAGTGTAAAGCACACGGCCCAGATGCACTCATGCAGGGCGTGTCCAAATCCATTCTTAATGGTTAATGGGTGGTTTTGGGCATAACGTACAATAAACCAATTAGAGTCTCATCTTCCATTCCCTTTAAGAGACAGTTGCGCTTGTGCCATGATGGATTTTTTTATTTACATGGTGGAATTTGGCAAGCGCAAAGACAGAACTGCGTCTCTGAGATGAAACAGAAATGCTCGTGTGAGAGTAAATAGATTTTAATTAATTTCCTAATTCTGATGCGATGACTATCCATGATGATATGTAGGCATATATACTGTATGTATATATATATATATATATATATATATATATATATATATATATATATATATATATATATATATATATATATATATATATATATATATATATATTAGCCTACAAAAAATTCTTATACATTGCAATCATTTAATTTTTAATATTTGGCATGTTTGTGTGCTGCTGTGCGTCCCTGTGTTTAATAAGCAGTGTGTACGCGTGTTGTGGACCCGCCTAAACTAACATGCTCTTTAAATAACGAAGAATAAACATTGCGCCAGACTTTAGATCAGGTTTGAGTTGGTCTATGGAGCAGTCTAATTTCTGCTCTTTAAAATAGTATTGCGCCTGAACACACCTCTTTTTTTAGATAAGCACGCCCATAGGCGCAAAAATGAGCCAAATGTTTTTTAAACGCATAATTAAATGACATGGTGCTGGACGGGAAAATGCGTACATCGCTGGACTGAAACTAGCAAACACACTTGCATTGCGTCTTGCATCCTATTGCGCCGGGTGTATTATAGGGCCTTAAATGTGTGTGTATATGAAGTGATGATCAAAATCACCTGATACTGTCAGTGTGACTGCATCACTGTTTTGTGAGGTGCGTGATCCTTCTCTCTCTGCTCCATAACAGGAGAATTTACCTGCGTCAGACTCAGTAACAGGAATAAATATGTGTTCCAGTAGTTCACTAAAAGCATTAGCTGAAAAGTCTTTACACCAGCTGTACTGCCAGCCAGTGACTCCTTCACCATCAATGTCACATCTGAGAGTTACTGTCTCACTGAATACATGATGAGCAGGTTTAATGCTCACTTTGGCTTTTGGTCTTTATGTACAACAACAACAATTTACTACAGTATTAAAAAAATGTGCTGTTAAGTAGTAGTAGACCTTATTGTCCTCAAAAGGAAAATTGTTTTAGACTACAACATTGCTGCATGACCTACATACTGTACAATCTACATACAATAGATAAAACAAACAATATAAAAGATAAAATGGAAAGAAAACCTTAAGATAAACATCTGTTAAATGGGCACACAGATACTGGTACAAAGGAGTTCTTGTATAGATTTAGCTTACACCTCGGGACTCTGTATCTTCTGCCAGAGGGAAGCAGTTCATATTGTGAGTTTAAAACATGACTCTGATCGCCAATGATCCTTTCCACCTGGTTAAGAATACATTCCTCATATAAATCCTGGAGGTTACAATCTCTCTCATGCCAGACAATTTTAGATTTTGTCAATATCAAGCGCATCAACTTAGATATGAGCTTCACTGAAAAATTACCAAACCATACTGTGATCCCATACCTAACAATACTTTCTAAAACAGCTTTATAAAACCGCCTACTGACATTTTTGTTCACACCTTACAGATGTAATCTGCGCAAGAAGTATAATCTTTGTTCTAGGCAAGTACAAACCCATTCAATATGTGTATTCCATGTAAGTGAGCTCTCTGTATAAACACCCAGATACTTGTAGGTCTGCGACTGGGTAATATGATGGTTTTGTATAACCACTCGTTGATGGTCACCAATACATTTTGGATCAAATACAATTTCCTGTGTCTTTTTTGTGTTAATTACCAACTCATTTTTATCACACCAGTCATTAAACATACTTATTTCTGCTTGATAAATGGTGCTAACATTATCATGCTCATAAAGTAGACTTAAAATGGCTGTGTCGTCTGAATATTTAAAAACATAATTCAGTGAATGCCAGTTTGAGCATTCATTTGTGAAAAGTGTAAAAAGAATAGGTGAACTGACACAGCCTTGAGGTACACCAGTACCACTACTCTTTAGCTGTGAAATGCAACCTTTTACTTTTACACATTGGGTTCTATCTGTTTAAAAAGAATAATACCATTTGGTAATAAGTTGGTTAACACACAGTCATTCATGTTTCTACTGTGTGAGCACATTTGCCTGACTGTAAAGCATTCATGCTAAATAAGGTAAGACTGAAGTGTTGTTCTCTGTAGTTGTTGGGCAGTGTGGTCACTTGTATCTTATGAAATCATTTGCACATTGTGCAAGGAAAAGTACATGTTATATTTGCTCACTGCTAATGGTCATTTATAAAACTTGTTTTAAAAAAAGTGTTTATAATCAAATTGTTTATTTTCTCATCTTGCTTGTAACCGTTAGTGAGGTATCAGCCATGTGTTATGACATATATAAGTGAAAATCCCTCACCTTCAGTGTGTCCAGAATGAATGTGTGAAATCAGCACTAAAAAAAAGAGAAAAAGAGAAAAACTCATTACAGTGTGAACAAGGAGCTGATCAACTTTCCTTTATACTTTAGACATAAAAGTTTAAAGCAATGCCATAATTTTAGTCTCAACTTGTTTTTCTAGATTCTAGATGTATTGTATTTCTGTAAAAACCTACCAGAGTCTGAAAACGGTGACCGTTATGAATAGTAACTCACATTACATTATTGTTTCAGATAAACACCAAAATATTATTTTGATGGCTTATAGATTTCATCATAGCAGAGAGAATTTGAACTTGTTTAGGGAACTTGAAGCAAACACTTTTTGTAACTGTGTACTATAGTGAACATCTACTAAGGCATCAGGGACAGTAAACTGTAAAACAAACCAACAGAACTTATTCAACAAACACCATTAAACAGCACAAACCTGAATGACTGAACAAACACAATGATCTACAACACAGCAGAGTACATTTCTCTTTCACAAACAGTGCTTAATTTCTCTTCCTCTCTAAAACTCATCTTTCACTCATACAGTGACAAGAAAAGAAAAGACATAAATCAAGGAACACTAAATTAGAAAACTTACATAATATAATAGCAATTACCATCAACTGAAATACATAGTAATACATACTAATACTCACAGAGCACAAGAGGAAGTTTACTGAGCTCCATACTGACTATATGATGACAGACAGTTAAAGACACAGACTGTGTTAAAGCCTCAAGACTTCCTGAAACTTACAGTACTATCTTTAGAAATATCATGACAAATAAAAATAAAAAATAAAAAAACTCATGTGTTATAGAAATATTTTGATAATACACTCTAAAAACTGCTGGGTTGAAAACAACCCAATTTGGGTTATTTTGACAACCCAGCGCTGGGTCAAAAAGGGACGAACCCAACCAGTTGGGTTATCATATTTAACCCAGCCTGCTGGGTTGCCTTTTTTATAGTTTAAAATGACTATATTGCAGGGTTTAAAAAAACAGAGCGGGTGTTTTTTTATCACTGTATTTCAGAAGGAAAACTACTGTATTTAGAAAATGTTCGATATCATTTCGCATGTGCTTGATAAGGCAGCGTTTGTGAGCTCACTACCGCTCTGCAGCAGTTACCGGAGAAACCTACCTCTCTCGCTCTTAGCGCCTCCTGCTGGCAGAAAATAAACTCGCAGAGTGCAGCCATGTGGGGAAACAATGCATTTCTACGTTAAAATTAACCCAAATTGAGCTAGGTAGAGCTGTAGTCAAGTCCGGCTTTGTCGAGTCCAAGTCAAGTCCAAGTCCAGGACTAGTCGAGACCGAGTCAAGACCGAGTCCAAAGAGGTTCGAGTCCAAGTCAAGTCCAAGTCCAAAAGTTTCGAGTCCAAGTCCAAGACCGAGTCCAAATGAGTGAAAAAAGGGTCCTATTCAAGACCACATACTTAACTACTGATAATGTTTGTGATGCGAGAGAAAGCATATCTCCTATTCTAAGAAAATCATTTTACATTATTATTTGTAATGATCAAAAAGCATGTGCAAAGTAACAACTCTGTAGGACAGGGGTCTCCAAACTACATCCTGAATGGCCAATGTCCTGAAAAGTTTAGCTCCAACCGGCCTTAAAACACCTGGAAGATTAGTGTGTCTAGTAAGAGCTTGAGTGTGTATAATTAGGGTTAAAGCTAACAGGGGCGTTAAACAAGATCCTGGGCCCTATGCATAGGCAGTCCTGATGGGCCCCCATGCCCCCCACCCATGAAAATATCCAGGTAAAATAAAATATATTTCAGATTCATACTTTTCAAGGGCCCTCTCTTCCTTTGGGGCCTTGCTAATGAGTACTGGTTTTACCCCCAGTCCGACCCTGGGAGCTAAACTTGGATAAACAAACAAAGTTTGGAACTGTGAGGTCAAATAATTTTTATGTCCTTTATTTTTTGTTGACATTATATCTGTGGTCAAAAATGTATATGACTATGCCTAATTGGCACAGTGCACAGACACACGCAAAGCTCGGGATATGACAAATGCACGCAGCAAGGCTAGAATGGATACGTTTGGCTCTACTGGGCATGCGCACATAAATACAGCGAAATTTTTGTCATACTGTGCTAGTGTTTGCATAGACTAGTCGAGCACTGTCGGAAACAATCGACTACTCCAGCATGCATTAACCATAATTCACACAAAGTACGACGTGAATTTTAGAATTACAATATTGCGTGGAGCTGTTACTATATGACCTTATCTATGTTGCATGTAAAAATAAAATATGTAATGTAATAATTAGGGTTGTGCCTGAAGCCGAATACCTTATTCGGAATGGCAAGGATAATGGCTTAAAAAACGAATAAAGCACAAGGAATAATTCTGCCTGAATACTCGGCTGAAGCTGACACAGTCTGGTGTTTGCTAGAAAACAGGTGAGCCAGGGGATCAGCGCCAGAAGTGAATGAATGTAAACTTTATGAATGAAAAGAGCGCAAATCAAACACCGCATTGTTGTCGCCTCTCTGTGCATCTCTCAGAAATCAGAGCGTTGCAAGAGTAATTTTACCTATAATAATACATCATAGCTACACGTTATATTATTTGTATATATTTAAAAGGCAAATATTGAAAGCTTAGGCTACCATGATACGAATGAATGGAATAAGCACAGCGCGCTCACCAATCAAACAGCCGCGCTGCGCGTCTCAGTCTCTCAAAAACCAAATCAGTTCTCTCTCAAAAGTAGGCTAATAATCAACATAGATATGGATACATTGTCTACTTGTCCTACATGTTTGCATATTTACCTTTTGCTGGTTTGCGCAGAACACACACATCTGTTTAGTGAAGTTCATTAACATTAAGACTCGCTTAAAGTGTTCTGCGTAATGAGAATGTGTGCATTGAATGGATTCAGTCGTGTTCAAATGATCACTAAACGTTTGTCATGACATCTCTCTGCTTGCATGATAAATATTATTTTAGAAATTAATAATTAATTCAGTTTAACACGACATACTTGTTCAGTGATAACTACGAAAAAATATATAAAAAGTCATAACAGTCTTATCAAGTAACTGTACGATGTTGTATCCGAATGCAGATAGGAAACATTTTGTGATTGTTACAGATACAAATACTGGCTGTTACATGAAAATGTAAATATGTAATGTCATATATAAAGTTTTTAAAATTTACATATGTAATTGTTGCATAAGGCTATACATTAATACGCGTTTATTGATAAAAAAAGAAAGGCTATCTAGGTGTAGACGTAAATAAAACACAAACAGGTAGAAAATTAAATTAGAAACATCTAAACTTTTCAGGTCGCAGTAAGTGCACCACTGGTCATGCACATCCTTTCCCGGAACAATACTGAAAGCTAAGGCAAGATGGAGAAACAGATGATCAAAGTTGTACAAGGATAGCCATTATGAATGGCTATCACTTGCAGAGCTACTGCAAGTGATTTTAAGTGCTGGTATTCCATTTATTCTTTGCTGAAACTTCTGCGTCATCATGGAGAGCGGGTCATGGTTGCCCAGCAACAGCAGACGCCACTGGAGCGCGAGCGCAGATTACAGAGTGCTTTGGAAATAAGGAGAGCGGCGCGCCTAGCGTTTTCCACACAGTTTCAGTCGCGACATCATGCAAATGTGGTTTTGTTTTGAAGGAGACATTTTTTATTTTATTTTTTTTCTGGACTCGGTCGAGACCAACTAGAAGACTTGGCGAGTCCAATGGCCAAGTCCGAGACAAGTCCGAGTGCAAATTCAACGAGTCCGAGACAAGTCCGAGACGACAGAAAAATGTCTCGAGTCCGGACTCGAGTCCAAGACCGGACTCGAGTACTACAGCCCTAGAGCTAGGCATTAAACCTACAAATGTTGTTCATTTTAAATATCACTTTTACACACAAATAATAATTACCAAAAGGAAAATATTTATTAAAAACAAGAGAAAAGTCAAAAAGTAACATATTAGAAGAAATGCAGAAAAGGATGGCATTAACAGCTACAGAATTCATAAACAAAGCATTGAACATTTGATGAATATAACTTAAGATCAAATTGGACTTTGTTCAATTGTATATTGTATAAAAATATACGAAAACACATACAATAAATTTACAATTAGTTAGGTTTTTTTCCAACTATTCTGGCATGACAGTACACAAATAAATCACAACATTAACTTTGATACTATAACATTTAACAGACGTGTGTGTGTGTGTGTGTGTGTGTGAAAGAATGTGAGCAGGTGTATGAATGACAGTGTAAACTCTTCTACTAAACAACACAGAAAAAGCATTTAACTTTTTTTTTTTTTTTTAACAAAGTATACACTTACAGTTTGTTTCATAGTCCATGAATACAGATCATGCATCACGGTCAATTTTCATGATCTCTTTAGCATAACTGATGTAATCATGAAGAAACCCCATCAGCACAGCATCTGACATCTACATCATCCAGGGCAGCGTCCTCCTTTAAAACCACCGCTGTTTAGGGGAAAGAAGATTCTCCTCTCTGACCAGCATTCATCCAGTCACCGCCTGTTCTTCATCAGTGGCCTAAGAGAAACACATTTGAAAAAATTAAACATTTAATTAAACTCTATCCATTTTCAGGTAGAGGTGTATTCACATGCGTAAGGATAGGTAAATAATCAGTGTTAAAGTTTCAACACTTTGTGTGGTTGTTTAATGTCTCAGTCCACCACAGCGCTCCAGAATGCTATAATGGCAGCACTAGTGTGATGACATGCGATATTGTTGGAATAAATATTGCTTTCAGAAAGCTTCTTTACTGAAACATTAAAACAGACATGACATTCACATACCTCACAATATTCATGTACATGGAGGGCTGCTCTTCAAACCGTTAGTTCACCAAATAATTAAAATGTTTACAATTTACTCTCCTCATGTTTTTCCAGACTTATACAAACTCTGCTCATTTTTTGGAAAACATATGAATATATTTAATATTCTCTTTTTGTGTCCTCCATTGCTGGTCTGGGAGACCAGTATTTTATTTTGAACATACATGTTTGCTATCATATAATTTAAGATGCATTCATATATAAATATCAGAATTTACTTCTACAATAACTCTATATTTATGAAGCTTGAAAATACTGATTATCTAAACAATAAATGGATTAACAAATATTATGAGAAAACTAAAAATATATTAATTTATGTTGTAAAGACAGACAAAAGTCTTATAGGTTTGGAATGACTTGAGGGCAAGTAAATGATTTTTTTGTGTGAACTTTACCTCTAAGAGCGAAGTCCAAGAATAATGACTCTCCAAATCAAACAACTCCAAAGTTGGTTTGATTTCTGCAATAAAAAACACAGACATCAATGGTCTTAATGAAATGAGCACATAATCACACTGTTGTTGCATCAAAATGTGAAGTAAACCGGCAGGAGACAACAGAAAAATTTATTTTCTAAAAATAACTTACATAAAATCTCAAAGGAATGATGCTCTCTCATGTCTCTTGCTTTTAACATCTACAAAAACAAAAAACAAACATTATTTTACTCTTAGTTAAACACAACAACAACTGATAACATGAAATTATGAAGTTTACTTGCCTTATACGATCTTTCCCTCTCCTCAGAAGAAGCTGAGAAAACCACCTCCTCACACAAGCAGACTTGTGTGTCCTTAACTCCAGTTAGTTTGAGTTCTGCAAAGAGGGACATCAATGGTTTCAATAAAATATTAACATATACATACATACATATATAAAAATCACACTGTTTTTGCATCAAAATGTGAAGTTAACAGGCAGGACACAACATAAACATTAATTTTCTAAAAAAAAAAAGTAATAATAATTTAACTTACATCAGTCTCAAAAGAATGAAGTTATCTTGTCTCTGGATTTCAACATCTAAAAAAAAACACACATTATTTTAGTCTTAGTAAAAATAAAGATAACTTATTCTGAAGTTATTCTGAAGTTTACTCTCCTTAAACCGTCTGTCCCTCTCTTCAGAAGAACACCTCCTCCTCATCCTCACTCCTCACACAAACAGCTTCTGTGTCTTTAACTCTCAGCGCGAAGACAATGAAGACAGGAGCTCGACAAGTCTGAAATATTACATGTAAAACATACTTTTAACAGTTACCACTTCAACAGCCTCAAAATAATTATGCTAGTCTTTACTACACAATGCCGTTTCCTTTAGGAGACAAACATACATTCAGTTTAACCGCGAAAAAAAAAGACAAATTCACATGAGCGTAACCGTGACCATAACCGTCTGTTAACGCCTCAAAGAGAACAGATAATGTAAAATCTTATGTAAATATGACAAAATACATTTACAGACGTTATATTAAAAGTACATCCTCCGTTCAGTAACGTTACATGAGGGAGTTAAGACCTCCGTGTCCGAGGCGAAAACCGTGTCCGTTTTTATATATATATAACGTTAAGCTCCTTTGTTTCCGCCTTTCATACAACCGGGTAAACAATAAAAGATAACTTTACATTTTGAATATTTAACGTTACTTACCATAGTCTTTCACTCGCTTCTCGCTTCTATCACGCTGAGAAAATGGCGGCTGCTCGCACTGGAGACGTACGATTTTGACGTGACGTGCGTGCTCTCCTTCACGTCCGCGTCCTCAACCCAGACCGCTGGGTTAAAAAAGAGAGTTATTTTCAACCCAAACTTGGGTTAAAACATCCCAAAGTCCTATCCAACGGCCTCAACCCAGCAGTTGGGTTGAAAAAACAACCCAGCGTTTTTTAGAGTGTACTGATAATCTTGTAATGCTTTCAGAAAAGGTCACTCTAACATGCATGTTTTCTATATTTGAATCATATTTTATCAAATTGATAAGCTTGGATTTCATAATAATAATAAGTAAAATTCTGTTGTGTATATTGAATGATAGAAGTAGCAGAAACTTCATCACTGAGTGATGTCACTGACCTGAAACATATGTTGAGTTTATAAATATATGCACAAACTTTGCTCTTCTTCCATCAAAGTTTTCTTAAAATCCTCTTTAAAACACATGAACCCATTCAACCTGCAACATTTTCATAACAGTATGCATGAACAGGATGCATTGGTTCATTAAACTCCTGCTGTTTACTGCATTTACGACATTTGCAAACAGCGCAGTTCACTCATGGAGTATTATCACTCAATCCATAATTCCAATTTTGGGCCCATCCTTCTCACAGCAAACTATTCTGCATTTTTGTGTCCTCTTTTTACAACTCATTCTGTATGATTTATAATCTTGTTTATAAGCTTGACCTCAATTTAGGTCCCCACTAAGTTCCCACAAGTTGGTCAGGTTTAAGTGCCCATCAGTACAGACAAACTTGCACGCAAACACACACACACACACCAAAAAAAATAAAATAATGTAACATGTATACACCTTTGTAACAAATGTGAAAAAACTGTAAAATTCAAATTAACACAGCACACTGTACATTAGAGTACAAGAAGACAGCACACTGTGCATAAATAAATTATAATCTTCCCCATTCCCTATATAATCGGCTTACTGCTTTTTCAGGTAACAGCAATTGTAGTCTCTGAAGCACATGAAGGGTGATAAATCTATTGCAATCATGTGCTTAGTTTCACACAGATGATAAAGCAATTATGATCCTGGTCATTCTTCACTCCTTCTCAACCTAAACTCATCAGAATCATGGGATGAACCGTTTATAATCAGTTTCTAATTTTTTAATCTGAGAATACAAATATAGAAATTAATTCAAACAACAAAAGATGGCGCCGATGATAATGCCGGCCTCTTTGTTGTGCTTTTGCATTGTTTTTGTATTTTTGTTAGTTTGTCCTATCTTTAGTTATATCCCTGCAATCAGTTTCATGAGAAATTAATTACCTGACATTCTTCACTACACATTACCCAATATATTACTGATTTTTGACTATTCTGATGTTTTGCTGGACAAAGTAGTTAGCTGTGCGGCTGCGCTGATCAAGTGCTTCAGGAGACAAAGATGGGAGAAGAGAGCCGGTGCCCTTGTGAAGTTCAGGAAGCGCAGATTTTGAATGCTGTTGCCTAGGATCCATCTGGTGAACCTCCACACTCTACCCAACAAAACGGACAAACTCCTTCTGCTCTCCAGGACAAATAAGGATTTCTGACACTCTGCTGCCCTGTGTTTCACAGAAAACTGGCTGAATGTTTCCAGCTGTTCAGAAGCAGAATCAACGTGGAAATAGCAAGGCACCGAAACATGCTTTTACATCAACAAAATGTTGTACAGTGTTAACCCTCTAAGTGCCAAAGTTGTAAGATTGTGACAAGATGCCATACTTAGTAAAATAGACTGCAGTTCCTAATATGATGTAATATCTCATTTGTATTCCCAACCGCTAGATGACATGGCATGTAGATTCTAGACCAACATTACGCCATGTTCCTGTTCAAAGTGTTAGAGGAAATTGGAGAGCAAGGGAGCTCTCGTGTCATTGATGTGGAAGCAGTTCAGTTCATTGCATGGGGGTAAATGGTGAGATTTGAGAGAGAAAATCGTATGAGGATGTACCATGAGGATAAGTTGCGAATGTTATTTGCCGATTCTGACTCTGAAGGGGAATATCTGCCATATAAAAGGACGATCGGTCGTCTAATATTCACGCTCCTCCCTGTATATCTTTGCAACACAATGGTTCCGCCATGCAAGGTGAGAGTGTCCACAAAGCACAAACAAGTAATCATTTCGATCCTTTGCCCAATGAGGATGGGGGTGGGGCAGGGGCGAATGTCGTCGTAGTGTCCATAGGAGAGCTGTTGCTCATTGCCCACACTCTAAGGGCCGCCAGCAGATGACACAGGTGCAGTCAGTGTGGAGTAGGTGCGCTTTGACCCACGCCATGCAATGAGAGGTTCCATACTCTCAAGAACTATTAACTTTGTCACCTAGATACCTGATTGGGCAGATAGCTGGTCAACTGATCAAAAATAGCATGCATTTTACTATGGCACAGTAATATAGCAATACAATTCAGGTGTTTTTTTTCCTCTGATCATTTGGAATAATTATAATAATGTAGCCGCACTGGGTTGTACATTGATATATAGGGAATTTTTATAATTAATCAGGAATATGATTAATATATCTCTCATATGACAGTAACATTAAAATGATTGAAGATGAAAAATAGGTCAATTGTATATATCAGTAACTCATTACAAGGCACTGTAATTTACTCATTAATATGTCAATAGTCCATTCTTCATATCAATTATAGTGATATCTCTTAATGTAAATTACCGCGAATCAAACAGTGGTTCGTCCAGCAAACGGCCGTAAGATTAACTTATCAACTTTCAATAAAGTTATCACTTCTTATAATGCCATAAAAACATTATCCTGTCATTATGAAATTTTAGTTAATAAAAAGTATAGAGCTTGTAGCTAAAGATCAGACATTTAATTGACTCGTGATGTGAGCATTTAGACAGAGGCAATCATAAATATATATTGTTTTTTAATAATTTAACTAATAATACATCAAACTCCAAATCACACAGAGTAAATACGCGTACGACAATACAGACAGTAAACTTTGTACAAGACATAACGGAATCCAAATGAGAGAGAGAGAGAGAGAGAGAGAGAGAATGAGTGAGAGAGGATAAGAGAGAGGTAAGAGAAATAGGGGTGATCACAGAATTATGCGCTCAATTATGCAAACTCATAGACAGTAACCCTTGAAAGACAACAACGGATCAATTCACCTTGAAAAAGTAATAGACAAACTTTAAACCTCTTAAGCTCAAATGCTATTTTGGGGATTTCCGTTTTCCATTTTCCTACCTGATTTAAAGAGCTTTCCATTCTTTCCTGCGATGGTGTAAACACCGGAATTTGGTATCATTTTAAAGGAAACCCTTTGAAATTACATAAAACACTGTTGAAATTGATAAAAATGACAATATATGCGGTCTGTGTTATAATAAATAGGGGAAAAAAACAAGGTGCTTTTTTTTATTATTTGTATAAACTGAAGTTTGAAATAGTATAGCTCAGGCAATGAAGGGCCTAGCAACTTCAGACCAATTTAATGTGTTTCCAGCACATGTCAGCTAATAGAGGAAAAAGGAAATTTCTTTCTATCCTAATCTATGCAAAAGTTATTCCATTCCAACTGAAGGAAGGAATACCATTTTTGTATACAATTTCCACCTACATAAATACGAAGTCTTCTTTTACACACCTGCAGTATGGAATAATGCTATATCTGTATATTGTTTTACAGAAAACACTTAACTTTTACAGAAGTTACATAAAAAGCTGATGTTTGTGACAAATAGTATTATTTATGTTGTTTCACATATGATGAACCATCTCAATACAGTGTGCTTTTTTGTGTGTGTGTTTTCTGAACAGTCTTTGAAAGAGGATAAGTCAAACTGCAAACTAGCAACATGCATAAAATTGTTAAAAATATCTAGTCTATCACAATCTAAAATAGAATCCACAATCTCCAGCTTCATATCATTTCATTTATCTCTATTATGTATGGTGTAATGATTGGAAGATTTGACCTGTATCAATCATCTGTAATATATTTCATATTCCAGGGTCCTCTGTGTTTGTTTTGACTCATTATCAGCACTAAAACCGCTCCCCGAAGCTTGTACACGACCTTCGGAGCGTCAACAAACAAATGTATGTTCATCCACCCAGTACTGTACTGTTTACTCTACCTTCACTGAGATGTGGTCAAGTACTGTACATTTATGTCAATAAACAGTTTAGCCTATTGTTAGCGGAGCTTCCACGCTTCAAAATAAAGAATCAAATATATAAATGTAACTTACATGGGTTTGGCCCCACCAGATGCGCGGCCTGACCTCTCCACGGCGACGGTGGTCATCCATATCTTGTGTTATGATTATTATGCATTGATAATTCATGCAACGCATCCGCTTGTAGTTTTCCCTCGCGTGCCTTTCTTTACAAGCAGCCGAGAACACAAAATCCCATCGGCCAGCGCTTCGTCCGGTTCAACAGGAAATGGCCATCACTGTCCACTCCCTGCACCGCAATTGCGCAGAGGTGTCAAGTTCGCCACCTCTGAGTGGAACACACGGCTGTGACTGACAGCTGATGGGACTAATAGTGCTTCACAAAAGAGATCAGATAGATATAGCAGAAGAAAGCCGCTTAGGCACATCATATGAGTTGGAGATCGGGTCTCTCTCATCACATCCCTTTGTTCCTGTATGTGCGCACTTGTACAAAACGCTTTATATCTCACCAATGGAAGCACGTAGAAACGTAAAAATGGTCTTGTTTGAAAGAGATTCTAATCTAAGAGATTCTATCGAGTAAATAGGTATGTGTGGCTGTTCGCGGGTGACTGAAGCGGTGCTAAGATGGATAAATAATAATTTGCAACGAGGTGAGAAATTTTACATCGCAAATCTGTTGAAGATCATCCGATCTGTCATTGTCACACAATAAAATGATCTACATCATCAGATTCCTGAGAATGAGAGCTTTCTTGTGATATATGACTTGACTGTTTTGTGACACATTCTTATGAAAAATTATACGCAATCATTAGACGGAAATTTATGGGGGGGGGGATATATTTCTTAGCTTAATTTGACTACTTTATGGACCAAACCCCGTTGCACACATTGCACACACATTATGGTTGCTTAAACCAGAAACCAGATAGCCCTATGGGAATTTTGGATATTTTCTAAAATCATTATTTTTATTTTGTTTATTTTCTTTAAAATTTAAATTTCATGATGTTAAAAATGTATAAATAATGTTTGTGTGTGTTAAAAAATTGAGTTAATTAAAATGTATATACCCGATGTATATACAAATGTATAAGATCCAATCAGCAATCAGGGTGAGAGGTCGCGAGGTGGAGGAAGAAGAGATCGGGAGGAGAAGATGGAGAGACATGAGACAGAATCGCGCTGTGACTGTCACGTTAGAAATTTGGTAAAACACCAAGTTAATGTTTGTGATAGTAGACGTAATTGTAGACTGCACAAAGAGTGAGTTACAGACATTTTTATAGAAGTTTACAGCGTGAAAGTTTATGGTTTTGCGGAACTCGGTCACAGTTTTCCACAAGGAAAAAGAGTGAACTGCTAGTCAGAACGATTTAGTTATAAGGACTTTGCCAGCGTGTAGCCTGCTCGGTTGCATTTTTGTGCATCATCTGAAAAAGTGCACTCATTTCCAGAACCATTCCCTGCTGTCGGACGACGTCTTCAATCACCAGCATCGCAAGCATCGCTTTGCCGCGGCGTGAATGACGACACGCCTATCAGCACTACTACAGCAGTGAGGTTTTTTTCTGCGCCACAGCGCGAAGCGGCCATTGTGTTCAAGGTCTCCCCACTCCCAAGCCACACTTCAGGCCTGAAACGTGTCCTCCTATGACTGTTGGGGTATACATTTTATTTCATTGAGTGGCCATTTAGTCATTTTTGCCGGCTTAGTTTTAATTTTGGGGTTATTTAATTGTTTTTCATTTGAATTGCACTTGATATTTGAACTGTATATATTATGTACATACTTTATTTTTTCCAGTAAATAGTTCAAACGAATTTCTGTTGAAGATTTGCATTACATTGGGTTTATGACATTTATAATTTTGATACTTGAGGCAAGATATTGAGTTTACAGTAAACTGGTTTAAAGTGAAAGTATTTATCACTACTGATTAAGATAAGTGACCTGGGAATTGATGTTTATTTCACTTACAGTATTGATAGCCATTTAAAACGGGTGGAATATTAATGAACTATAAAAGTTTTTGTTCATTTAACCCAGCATTTGAGAAACCTGCATACAATTAGTGTTTTACCTTAATTTGGATATAAAGACACTGCATCACCATTTTGCATTAAGTTAAAAGCTACTATTAAGGTAAACAGTAACAAGTGATAATTAGGGAATTACATTTAGTGCATTAATTAATTTAGAGAGATATCTTTTGATAAATAGAAATTCGGGGAGCGCACTCCACACTAATAGCTAGACATGCTAGGGGGCGCTACATAAAATGGGGGCTCGTCCGGGATCGATAATTAATGGAATCAACTAATTTGTAATTTTATGCTAATAGCGTTAGCTGTTACATTTTTGAGAGTTTCTTAAGTAAATTGTCATAGGATACTAAATACGCTAATTTAAGGCAATATCTGTTGACAATTAGCCTGGATTTTTTAAATTACTTTTTTTAAAAATAAAATAAAAAATAAGTCAAATAGTTTAAGCTAAAAACCCAAAAGAAAATGGATGCTAAGTGAAGCACTGCAGAATTAGTTCAAGAGCTCAAAGACTGGTGCAGAAGAGAAGAGTTGGATGATGCACATTCCCTCATGGTACTGATTCCAGAAGACGTTGCAAATACCCAGATTGAAGAAGCTCTAGGAACTATCAAAGCCTTAGGGTGAGTGCGAGTGAGAGGACGGACTGTTAGTCTGAAGCTGGATAGCCACAGGGTGCTATGCAAGTGTAAAGAGACAGTGGACCCCACCAAAGTCCCTCCTGAACTGTCGCCAGAGGGCAAGATGAAAAAGTGGATGATTGTTATTGCTTCTGAAAGTCATACTCCGTTGACTCGGTTAAAGAGTCTGTTGGAAGAACCTCCTGAGAGTGGCTCAGCAGAGTCTATTATTCGTGCGGTGGGTGATTTGTTGACCAAGATGGGGACACCATCAGGTGACAACGAAAGTTACCGTTGTCTGAGAGTGTTCTCCGGTACCTTGCCAACTCCAGTTGGAGAAGAGTCTCTTGAGCATTGGTTAGAACATGCACGTCTGATGGTCGAGGAGAATGAGTGTTCCACTAAGGAGAAACGACAACGTATCATGGAAAGTCTGAAAGGTCCTGCGCTAGCTGTTGTAAAGGCTGTGCGGACTGCTGATCCAGAGGTTAGTCCTGCTCTGTGTTTAGAAGCCCTTGAGAGTGCTTTTGGGTCTGCTGAGACCGACGAAGACCTGTATTTTGCCTTTAGATTGCTAAGCAGCAACCAAAGGAAAAGTTGTCTGACTTTCTTAGGCGCATAGAGTTGTCATTGACCAAGGTAGTTCATCGCGGAGGTCTCCCTACAAGCCGTGCTGACCGTGCTCGAGTGGAGCAGCTGCTGAGAGGTGCTATTCACTCCGATATGATGCTTGTCCAGCTCAAACTCAGGGAGAGTAAGGAAAACCCTCCATCATTCTTGGAACTGCTGAGTGAGATCAGAAGTGAAGAAGAGTACGAGTCATCGAGGACAAAGCTGAACACCTTTGTTCAGAGAATTCACACAAACCCTGCTACAGACAATAGACAGGATGATATTGAGCGTTTGAGAACAGAAATTCAAGAACTCAAGTCAATGTTCACTGCCATGAGTACTGTGCCTAACAAGGTTGTAGCAGATAGCAAAGGACCTGTGTCAATGACAAAGATGCACACTCCAGAGACAGGTAGTGATAGTGAAGTAGCTGTTTTAAGAAAGCAAGTGAAATACTTGCAAAAGCAAATGACAAGCCATAAGCTAAAAGTCTCTGAATCCCCTACTTCAGTTCTTCGTGTAGAGCCATCTAGACAAACCCAGAGTGATAATAGAAAGCAACCATCTAACGACTCGGATGGGAACTTTTGTTATCGCTGTGGTGAAAATGGCCATTACTCTGCCAAATGCCAGAATGCTGAGAATCAGGCCAAAGTTACTCGAAAGCTGATACACACTCTAAAGAAAGTTAAACATCTATCTTCTAATGATCTATCTTCTCAAGCATCAGGTGATTGTCACACAGTGTGCTCAGCTAAGAAAAGTGAAGTAACCACCCTTGATAGAGGCATTCCTCCAGGACTGATCGCGCCCTGTTCCATCATCCCAGTGAAGATAAATGGCCAGCACTGTGATGCACTTCTGGATAGTGGCTCTCAAATCACAATTATCTTCGAGCCCTGGTATGAACACCACTTACCTGATGTCCCAATTCAGCCAGTGTCAGGGTTGGCAATATGGGGTTTAAGCGAAACCAGTTACCCCTACCTGGGATATGTCGTAGTGGAGATGGAATTTCCAGAGAAGGTTACCGGGGCAAAGGAGACACTTTCCGTCCTTGCTCTGATTTGCCCAAGTTCAGAAAGTCCTGAAAAGACACCCTGTGATCCTAGGAACAAATGCAAACCTGTTCCAGAGACTTTCTATGCTCTGCAAGGAGACCACAGGAGTGGACATTGCACAGACCCTTGGCATAAAGGCATAAAGAACTCCATTTGTCACACAGACAAACCAACAACTGAGGGTGAAGAGGATGAATTTGCATGTGTGAAGTGGATGGGTCCAGGCTCACTAACCTTACCTCCTGCTGGTGAATGCTGCGCCATCTGTGAAGTGGAGTTGAAGAGGCCTCTGGGTAAAGACATGTTAATGGTTGAGGCATCACCCTCCGCTCCATTACCATCCGGAGTACTGCTGCAGCCTATGGTCGTGCATGGTACTGCAGTGGATGATCACCTCACTATCCTTATCCAGAATGAGTCCATGAAAGACACCGTCATTCCAGTTGGAACTGTTTTAGGCCAGCTGTGCCACGTTGATCCAGTCGTTCCATCTCTGAAAGTTGAAACTGAGGCCGTGACTGTACCAGAGTTAGACCCGCAACTGATCCAGTTTGGCGACTCGCCCATACCATCACAATGGAAAGCACGACTCCGCCAAAAGTTATGTAAGCGAGCAAACTTATTCTCATTGCATGAATGGGATGTTGGCCTGGCAAAGGATGTGGAACACCATATCAGGATGACCGATGCAAAGCCATTCAGAGAACGTTCAAGACGTTTAGCTCCCGCAGATATTGAGGATGTTCGTCAGCACTTGCAAGAGTTGTTAGAGGCTGGTATAATTAAGGAGTCACGTAGCCAGTATGCATCACCAATTGTGATTGCCAGAAAAAAGACTGGGCGTATCAGAATGTGTGTTGACTATAGGACCCTTAATAGGCGGACAATTCCAGATCAGTACACGACTCCTCGCATAGACGATTCGTTGGATTGTTTAACTGGGAGCAAATGGTTTTCTGTCCTTGATTTACATAGTGGCTACTACCAGATCGCCATGACGGAGGAGGACAAAGAAAAAACCGCCTTCATTTGTCCCCTTGGATTTTTCCAATTTGAAAGGATGCCCCAAGGCATAACTGGAGCACCTGCGACATTCCAAAGACTTATGGAGAAAGCTGTCAGCGATATGAATCTTCTTCAGGTGTTAGTTTATTTGGATGATCTCATAGTCTTTGGACGTTCTTTAGAAGAACACGAAGAACGCCTCATGCGAGTGTTAGATACACTCTAAAAAACGCTGGGTTGTTTTTTCAACCCAACTGCTGGGTTGAGGCCGTTGGATAGGACTTTGGGATGTTTTAACCCAAGTTTGGGTTGAAAATAACTTTCTTTTTTAACCCAGCGGGGTGGGTTGAGGACGCGGACGTGAAGGAGAGCACGCACGTCACGTCAAAATCGTACGTCTCCAGTGCGAGCAGCCGCCATTTTCTCAGCGTGATAGAAGCGAGAAGCGAGTGAAAGACTATGGTAAGTAACGTTAAATATTCAAAATGTAAAGTTATCTTTTATTGTTTACCCGGTTGTATGAAAGGCGGAAACAAAGGAGCTTAACGTTATATATATATAAAAAACGGACGCGGTTTTCGCCTCGGACACAGAGGTCTTGCCTCATGTAACGTTACTGAACGGAGGATGTACTTTTAATATAACGTCTGTGAATGTATTTTGTCATATTCACATAAGATTTTACATTATCTGTTCTCTTTGAGGCGTTAACAGACGGTTATGTTCACGGTTACGCTCATGTGAATTTGTCTTTTTTTTCGCGGTTAAACTGAATGTATGTTTGTCTCCTAAAGGAAACGGCATTGTGTAGTAAAGACTAGCATAATTATTTTGAGGCTGTTGAAGTGGTAACTGTTAAAAGTATGTTTTACATGTAATATTTCAGACTTGTCCAGCTCCTGTCTTCATTGTCCTCGCGCTGAGAGTTAAAGACACAGAAGCTGTTTGTGTGAGGAGTCACAGACCTGTGTGAGGATGAGGAGGAGGTGTTCTTCTGAAGAGAAGGCCAGACGGTTTAAGGAGAGTAAACTTCAGAATAACATCAAGTTATCTTTATTTTGACTAAGACTAAAATAATGTGTGTCTTTTTTTTAGATGTTGAAATCCAGAGACAAGATAACTTCATTCTTTTGAGACTGATGTAAGTTAAATTATTATTACTTTTTTTTTTTGAAAATTAATGTTTCTGTTGTGTCCTGCCTGTTAACTTCACATTTTTATGCAAAAACAGTGTGATTTTATATATGTATGTATGTATATGTTAATATTTTATTGAAACCATTGATGTCCCTCTTTGCAGAACTCAAACTAACTGGAGTTAAGGACACACAAGTGCTTGTGTGAGAAGGTGGTTTTCTCAGCTTCTTCTGAAGAGAGGGAAAGATCGTTTAAGGCAAGTAAACTTCATAATTTCATGTTATCAGTTGTCGTTGTGTTTTACTAAGAGTAAAATAATGTTTTTTTTTTTTGTTTTTGTAGATGTTAAAAGCAAGAGACATGGGAGAGCACCATTCCTTTGAGATTTTATGTAAGTTATTTTTAGAAAATAAATTTTTCTGTTGTCTCCTGCCAGTTTACTTCACATTTTGATGCAACAACAGTGTGATTACTTGCTCATTTCATTAAAACCATTGATGTCTGTGTTTTTTATTGCAGAACTCAAACCAACTTTGGAGTTGTCTGATTTGGAGAGTCATTATTCTTGGTCTTCGCTCTTAAAGGTAAAGTTCACACAAAAAATCATTTACTTGCCCTCATGTCATTCCAAACCTATAAGACTTTTGTCTGTCTTTACAACATAAATTAATATATTTTTAGTTTTCTCATAAGATTTGTTAATCCATTTATAGTTTAGATAATCAGTATTTTTAAGCATCATAAATATAGAGTTATTGTAGAAGTAGATTCTGATATTTATATATGAATACATCTTAAATTATATGATAGCAAACATGTATGTTCAAAATAAAATACTGATCTCCCAGACCAGCAATGGAGGACACAAAAAGAGAATATTAAATATATTCATACGTTTTCCAAAAAATTAGCAGATTCTGGAAAAACATGAGGAGAGTAAATTATAAACATTTTAATTATTTGGTGAACTAACGGTTTGAAGAGCAGCCCTCCATGTACGTGAATATTGTGAGGTATGTGAATGTCATGTCTGTTTTAATGTTTCGGTAAAGAAGCTTTCTGAAAGCAATATTTATTCAAACAATATCGCATGTCCTCACACTAGTGCTGCCATTATAGACTTCATGAGAGCTGTGGTGGACTGAGACATTAAACAACCGCACAAAGTGTTGAAACTTTAAAACCGATTATTTACCTATCGTTACGGATGTGAATGCACCTCTACCTGAAAATGGATAGTTTAATTAAATGTTTAATTTTTTCAAATGTGTTTCTCTTAGGCCACTGATGAAGAGCAGGCGGTGACTGGGATGAATCCTGGTCAGAGAGGAGAATCTTCTTTCCACCTAAACTGATGCAGCGGTGGTTTTAAAGGAGGACGCTGCCCTGGATGATGTAGAAGATGTCAGATGCTGTGCTGATGGGGTTTCTTCATGATTACATCAGTTATGCTAAAGAGATCATGAAAATTTACCGTGATGCATGATCTGTATTCATGGACTTTGAAACAAACTGTAAGTGTATAATTTGTTAAAAAAAAAAAAGTTAAATGCTTTTTCTGCGTTGTTTAGTAGAAGAGTTTACACTCTGTCATTCATACACCTGTCACTTTCTTTCACACACACACACACACACACACACACACACACACACACACACACATGCGTCTGTTAAATGTTATAATATCAAAGTTAATGTTGTGATTTATTTGTGTACTGTCATGCCAGAATAGTTGGAAAAAAACCTAACTAATTGTAAATTTATTGTATGTGTTTTCGTATATTTTTATACAATATATACAATTGAACAAAGTCCAATTTGATCTTAAGTTATATTCATCAAATGTTCAATGCTTTGTTTATGAACTCTGTAGCTGTTAATGCCATCCATTTCTGCATTTCTTCTAACATGTTACTTTTTGACTTTTCTCTTGTTTTTAATAAATATTTTCCTTTTGGTAATTATTATTTGTGTGTAAAAGTGATATTTAAAATGAACAACATTTGTAGGTTTAATGCCTAGCTCAATTTGGGTTATTTTTAACGTAGAAATGCATTGTTTCCCCACATGGCTGCACTCTGCGAGTTTATTTTCTGCCAGCAGGAGGCGCTAAGAGCGGGAGAGGTAGGTTTCTCCGGTAACGGCTGCAGAGCGGCTCTGAGCTCACAAACGCTGCCTTATCAAGCACATCCGAAATGATATCGAACATTTTCTAAATACAGTAGTTTTCCTTCTGAAATACAGTGATAAAAAAACACCCGCTCTGTTTTTTGAAACCCTGCAATATAGTCATTTTAAACCATAAAAAAGGCAACCCAGCAGGCTGGGTTAAATATGATAACCCAACTGGTTGGGTTAAAACAACCCAGCGCTGGGTTCGTCCCTTTTTGACCCAGCGCTGGGTTGTCAAAATAACCCAAATTGGGTTGTTTTCAACCCAGCAGTTTTTAGAGTGTAGGCTTGAAGAGGTAGGGCTAAAACTCTCCCTTGACAAGTATCAATTTTGTCAACCCAGGGTTAAGTATGTGGGTCACACATGTCCACTGATGGTGTTTCTACTGACCCTGAAAAGCTAGAGGCAGTCGCTAGGTGGCCTATGCCCACAGACCTTAAGTCATTGCGGTCTTTTCTAGGTTTCTGTGGGTATTATCGACGCTTTATAGCAAACAACTCTGTGATTGTTAGGCCCCTCACTGAACTGACAAAGGGTTATGCACCCACCCAGCGTGGAAGGAAGCAAACCCCAGACAAGACCAAGACATATTTTAAAGACTCAGAACCATTCAGTGACCGATGGGATCAGTCCTGCACGGATGCATTCAATCGTATCATTCAGTGTCTGCTCAATGCACCTGTACTGGCATTTGCTGATGCCAATAAGACATATGTTCTACACACTGATGCAAGTTTCAAAGGGCTTGGTGCCATACTGTATCAGGAACATCCAAAAAGGGTTAGGACCGGTGGTGTTTGCCAGCAGAAAGTTGAGCTCTTCTGAACAGCGATACCCTGTACATCAGCTAGAGTTCCTTGCTTTGAAATGGGCTGTCGTGGATACATTTCATGACTACCTTTATGGAGTCAAGTTCACTGTATAACAAAACGTTGGGCCACCGTTTGAGCTTGAACTTGCCCCAGGTGAACTAATTTCATTTCAGAACCCATTGGATGTTGCGCATGCGCAATGAATCACTCCCTAAGATTACTCGTTTGTCTCCGAGTAACATTCAAGATTTAATAAAAATGAATCATTCAAGAACTACCCATCACTAATAACGTGGAGGAAAACAAACCATTCGAATGAACGCGTGGAGACCTTGTTAGGTGATTGATATTTACTCTTTGAGATTATTTATTTTGATTTTTGCTTGGTGCAGTGCCGGAAAGTTGTTCTGTGTCATTCTGTAACCCTAATAAGTTAAAAAACCTGATCTGAAGATGTAGTGTATAGAACTGACAAATGGACTAGCACTGAGAGGGTAGCACTGCTTACCCTGCAATGATGTGTCATTAGTGCTGTCCCTCTGCATGGCTGACAGTAATCCCTAATGGAAATTAACAATAGTATTACTACAGTAAAAGTAGAGTCGTCTAACCAAGGGGTTTCCTTTTTTTATTGAGTTTTTATTACCAGTTGTAGCCTAAAACCACAGTTACTACAAATACCATGGTTAAATTATGGTTAGTGTAGCAAAACTTTGCTTTACCATGGTTGACTATAGTAACCAATAACCATGCTTTTAGGTATTTTATTACATATTTTCATGTTATCGTTTTTTTTTTTTTTTTTACGGCATATATTTGTGAAAATGTTTAGGCAACTGCAGCACACACCACACAGAATAATGCTGCACATTTCAGTGGACATTAATGTTACCTGTTTTGTCACTGTTAAAAAAGTACAAAAAACTTTTACTCAAATCTTTATCACTTTATCAAATTTAAGCAAAACAAAATGTAAAATATCTACTTTCAGTTGTCTCGTTCTCGCATAATTCAATACAGCTCAGTTTTCATAGGTATGTGGATCTGTCGAGTGGCAGAAAGGTTTTTATGTAAGCCATTCTGAGTCAACACAATGCTTTTCCAGTGAAGGGGAAAAGACTGTTTTACCCCACAATGACTCCCCTGATGCCACATGGAGTCTATATTGGACTACTTGAAACACTTTCTGCATCATGACATAATTATAAATACATCATCATAATCCATTCATTTCAACACAGTTAAAAAAAGTTTAGCCATTTATATGGTCTTAAAGTATCATTTCTACAGAGGCAGAAGTAAAAGTACAGATACACATTGCTAAATTTTACTCAAGTACAAGTAAAAGTACTGCAGTCAGATGTCTTCTTAAGTAAAAGTACTGAAGTACTTGTTTTCAAAAGTACTTGTTTATCAAGAGTACAAGAGAACATTTTCTAAATATCACGTTACTACTGCCACAGTGCTTACATTTATGTACAGAAACGTCCTACATGGAGTTATGAAAAATGTTAATGTTAATACCTTGGAGAATGTAAAAGGAAATGAAAGTAAAATCAAGTCATTTTCATCTTTTCACCATGTTGCTTTATTTAACATTTCTCACTTGCCCACAAGGCAATAGCACAATGGCAACGCTCTGACGAACCTTTGCTAGAGTTTTTATCGATTTTTGGCATTTGAACCTGACTGTGTTAAATACACTCAAGAACATCAAAGCAAATGCTCAGCTTACATTAGTGTGTAATTTCAGAAAATAAAATTCAGCTAACAATTGTGTGTACATGTGATTTTCTCTGTTTTTTCATCAGTCAAATCAATAAACCTAAACCAGAAAAGAATGCAATATAGCAATGTTCTGACACACTTCTGAATCTGACCGTGTTATACATGCAGCATAGAAGAGAAAATAATAATGATTAAAGAAAATCGTATTAAGCCCCTTTCTCTCACATTGACATACAGGCAAAGGCAGGAGAAAATACTTTCAGCTGAATAACACCATTCTCAAACAAACAATCTATGAGCCCCATCATACACCCGGTGCAATGCGAAGTGCAAGTGTGTTTGCTAGTTTCAGTCTGGGCTGTTTGTATTTTCCCATCCAGCGCCATTCGTTTTATTAGCAAATGCATTTGTGCCCATTTGTGCGCCCATGGGTGTAATGGTCTAAAAAAATAAGTGTGTTCAGGCACATTGCAGGCACAATTCTATTTTAAGGAGCTGAAAATAGACTGCGCCACAGACCAACTCAAACCCGGTCTAAAGTCTAAAGTCTAAAGTCAATGGCGCAATATTTATTTGTTATTTAAAGAGCACGTTGGTAGAAAATGCACCTCTGGGTGGGTCCACAGTGCGCTTCGACTTTGCTCACACAAACATGCTAAATATTAAAAACAAAATGATTACAGTGTAAAATAATATTATTGTGTAGACTACATAAACATGAAAAAAATAACGATGAACAGTCATTGCATGTATTAGAATTAGGCTACCTATTTGCAATTCAGCCTATTACTACTTATAATGATAAATGAAATTGGCCAATTAATTGAACAGTTGTGCAATACAGACATGTATATATTAACTGACTCATTGCGTGGAGCTATTTGAAAGCATGCACTGATACTTCATCCCACGCCTTCTTCACCTCGGAAAGCTTTGCTGGATTCCTGCTTGTCCCGTAGATGATCTGCTTGCGCACATGAGCAGATCGGTTTCTTCACTTGAGAAGCGTTCAGCTTTTCCGCCAACAGATTCTGCCATGAAAATAGCCATCCGCCATGGCACCATGTCATGCCCATTACTTATTAACAGAATAGGGACAACCCATTCCAAAAATGTGCTCTGGCGCACGGACCGTTTTATTGTCGTTAAAATAGCAAAAGTGGATTTGGACACGCCCTGAGTGCACCTGCGCCATGCATATTACGCTTTGCGTTTAGATTATGTAAAATAGGGCCCTCTGTTTGACAACTCTCTGGGCCCTATTTTAACGATCTAAGCTCAAAGTGTAAAGCGCATGGCGCAGATGCACTCGTGCCATGACGGATTTGCTATTTACAAGGTGGAATTTGGCAAGCGAGAAGACAGAACGCGTCTACGAGACGAAACGGAGCTGAATTCTGATACATGCGATGACTATCCATTATGACATGTAGGCATTCACAAACCAGACACTGTGACACGTGTACGCTCCTTATATAACAAATAATAAAACAGTGCACCAGACTTTAGACCAGATTTGACTTGGTCTATGGCCCAGTCTGTTTTCAGCTCCTTAAAATAGCATTGTGCCATCAATGTGCCTGAACACACCTATTTTTTTGCGTCACATTGCGTCGGGTGTATTATAGGGCCCTCTGTGTGTGTGTGTGTGTGTGTGTGTGTGCGTACTGTACTTCAATTCAATCAAATATCATGAAGTCTTTGTTAGAAAGCTGAAGGTAATTGCTGATAGGCTGTCCCAATCAGTGGCGCCTGCACAATCCGATCTAGTTTGAAAGGTAAACAATAAATTAACGGGTACTTACAGTTATGGATAGAAGTGTAGCGGAGTAAAGAGTAAAATATTTGCCTCTCAAATGTACACTTGTATACAAATGTATACTTGAGTAAAGTACAGATCCCTCAAAATTGTACTTAAGTACTGTACTGAAGTAAATATACTCCGTTACTGTCCGGCTCTGCATTTCTAAAACATTACTAAAAAATTAAAATGACCAGGGGCACAAGGCTCTAAGTGATGCAAAGAAGAGGAGCAGAAAAATATCAATAAAGAGTTAAAAATCAAGTTAAAGACTGTGTATTAGCCCGTGATGTTTATGTAGTATCCTGTGTTTAAATAGCCTTTTTAGAACATCTTAGTTGGCAACACTGACAACATTTTTGCATTTCTGCATATTTACTTTCTATAAAATAAGTGTAAGCTTCTGTAATGTTGCTTTAAATTCAGTTACATTACTGCTTGCTTTTAATTCAGTAAAAAGTGTCTACATGTCTTTTGAAAAAGACCATGACTAGGATTATAATCTAGGCTTCATTAAAAAAAAAAATTATAATAATAATTTAGTTTAAGGATTTCATTTTCCACTGTACGCATGCACAACATTTATGTATGTAGGTATGCTAATTAGACCTGAAATTAATGAAGGTCAAGTGGGCTAGTAATTCTGGTTCATGTTGACTTTAACAACCATGAGATGCCAAAAAGTTAATCATCGTGAATCAGGAATGACTTCTGTTTTTCATGCAGACACAGAGCGATCCTAAACGTCATCTTCACTTTTGATAATGACTGCAGTCAATATCTGAAGATTTCGTTTTTTTACCGTCACAACCGATTAAATTAAAGCTTCTTCATCTTCAACATGTACCTGTTAAATACACACACACAAAACAATATTTTCATTATTTACTTAGCGGAAATAAATTTGACAACAAAAAAATTATGTGTCAATGAGGGAATATTTCTAGGGAAAAAAGATACACAGGGAGAGATGGAGTCTATTCATTATTAAACATTGTTTCTGAAACAACTTTGCAAAGAACAAACCCTCAAGAAGAAGGCCAAAGATGATAGCCACATAATGTATGATATGATTGACTCATTTGTTGGTGTAAATATGATGATTATTGAACTTAAATAATTATTATATCATTGAATACATTAATAAAGACGTTTTACCTCTCATCCTGCAGCATTTGAAAATCAGCACGACTGTCACTAGCAGATATGGACAAACTGCCAGAACAGAACTGAGTGTGTGGAGTACAGAGATCTGAGATTCTGAAGGAGACACTGAAAAACAGACAAACAAGCACTTTATCATGTACTATATGTGAACGAGAGCATAATAAGAAATAAATCAGCTCACAGTTTCTATTGACTCTCACCTCTGACTGAGATCCAGCTCTTGGGTGACTCTCCTCTCTCTGAGTGTTTGCAGTAGTAGAAACCCTCATGTGACTTTGAGACAGTAGAGATGATCATCTCTGTAGTTTGATTCTGGATGAGTGATCCATCTTTATAGAAATCAGCTCTGAGGTTTGGTGGAGTTGAATGTTGATATAAACAGCGTAGAGTCAGAGTATCTCCTTCAGTCACAGGATGAACAGGACTCTCCAGAATCACAACTACTACAGAAAAAGAGGAAACATGAGCTGTTGGTAAATAGTAAGACTATAAAAAATATGATGACAAAAAATAAAGGTTTTTATGTTTTATGATAAAACTAAATTTGTTTTGTACTGCCTGCCCTGAGTGTTTTTTGCTCACTGATGCTTCCTGCACTTGTTTAATCAACCTGCTTTGTGTATTGATTGTAAACTACCAGTGAAATTAATAAATAAATAAACAGACTCACAGTGTACAGTGATATTAACAGGATCATATTTTTCTTCAGATTCAGACTGACACCAGTACACTCCAGTGTCTGATTTGCTGGTAAAGATGAATGTACACGTAGAACCTGTTTGTGATACCCACAGTGATGATGAACAATCTTCCAGACCCAAACTCTCCGTGTATCTTTTCACTCTCCATCTATCAGAGTTACTCTGGTCCTCACAGCTCAGAGAGAGAGAGACAGATGTGAAGTGTTGAGTTCTGCTGGGACTGATGATCAGAGAGACTCGAGGAGAAATACCTGAGAAGACAATTGTTTGAAAAGACAATAGTTTTTTTTTTTTTTTTTTTTTGCAACTTCCATGAACCTATATGGTATACCTATATAGTAGTATTGGAGTTTTTCCTACTACTACGTAACTCTGAAGTTGGCACAGTGGATCTTCTGAAGGCATTACCAGCATAAGTTATTCTGTCGTATTACTGAGATGAAACGAGGATGGATATCCATGCCAAAAAAGGTGAGGAAGAGGGGAAGGCGTGGTGCACCAGAGGTTGAAGAGACAACAACAGGCCTCTCCCTATATTTATGTTGGCTAACGTTCAGTCCAATAAATTGGGTTTTAGGCAAATGCTAAGTTCCTTAAGGAGTATAAGTGTGCATGCCAACTTGCTTTTACGGAAACATTGTTTAAGGGAACAGAATTATTACTCTGATTTGTGAATTGATGGTTTTGGGGAACCCAATTGCTTGGACAGAGATCCAGCTGTGACGGGTAAATCACTTTGTGGAGTATGTTTTAAAAGGAACAAAAAATGGCCTAATAGATAAAATGGCTGCACTTCAGGATTATGTTAAGATATGGCTTCTTTTTTTACCTAGATTTAGCCGGCAACAGAGAATATGGATTGTATTTACCGACATTGTTTTCTGGAAGTATTTCTCAGCCCATGTTGTGATTTCCATTACAGTAGTATTCCTGTATGTGATGCAGTGCCGTCTAAGGGCCCAAAGATCACGTGCATCCAGTATGGTTTTCTGACCTTGTCCCTTACGCACATTGTTCCAGATTCTATGAATCTTTGGATGATAATATGCACTGTAGATGATGATAACTTCAAACTCTTTGCAATTTTTCTCTGAGAAACTACTTTCTGATATTGCTCCACTATTTTTTGCGCATCATTGGGGGAATTGGTGATCCTCTTTCCATCTTGACTTCTGAGAGAAACTGCCACTCTGAGAATATACCCAATCATGTTGCCAATTGACCTAATGGTCTCTATAATACACTAGTTTGCTAGTTTCAGTCTGGCGCTGTACGCATTTTCCCATCCTGCACCACATTGTTTAATTAGCAAATGCATTTGAGCTCATTTTTGTGCCCATGGTCTAAAAAAGAGGTGTGTTCAGGTGCATTGAAGGCACAATTCTAAGGAGCTGAAAATAGACTGCGGCATAGACCAATTCAAACCTGGTCTTAAGTCTGGCACAATGTTAGAGCGTACACGCTGCTTATTAAACACAGGGATGCGCAACAGCACACAAACATGTCAAATATTAAAAATTAAAAGGATTGCAATGCATAAGAATTTTTTGTAGGCTAATTAAATATAAATAAATAAATATGTCACAATGGATAGTCATTGCATGTATCATAATTAAGCTATCTATTTGCTGGCACATGAGCAGCTACGTTTCATCTCGGAGACGCGTTTTGTCTTCGCGCTTGCCAAATTCCGCAGTGTAAATAGAAAATCTGTCATAGCACGAGTGCAACTGGCTCTTAAAGGGAATGGATGATGAGACTCTGATTGGTTTATTGCACATTACGTAAAAAAAAAAAAAAAACACAAAATCGGGGCCAATAGGGACCAATAAGTTGCAAATTGGTCCCCAAGCTGTTCCTTATATGTACATGTAACTTTTCCAGCCTCTTATTGCTACCTGTCCCAACTTTTTTGGAATGTGTAGCTCTCATGAAATCCATGTCCATATTTCCAAATTTCTAAATGTCTCACTTTCAACATTTGATAAGTCATCTATATTCTACAGTGAATAAAATATAAGTTTATGAGATTTGTAAATTATTCCATTCCTTTTTTTTACTCACAATTTGAATCGGGTTTGTATCTTAAATTGTATTCAGAAAACGAAAACAAAACTTTTACAGGTTTGAAATGACACGGGAAATTTTGGGGTGGAGTAACCCTTTAATGATAATAGCAGTAACATTTGTGTTCCATACAGAGTCATGCTTCAGTTTTGATTGACTATTTCCTCTATTACGAACTGGAGAGGAATTTTGAAATTTTGAAACTGTGTGATTTCATCATACATCATAGTCTTCAAAATACCAAGAAAATGCTGATTTCTCTTTATATGACTCTAGATGCAACATTCATTGTATCATACAACACACTCTCATACATTCTTGTGTCAGTTCTGTCTCATTCAAACTGATCCTGTTCAAACTCACCAGTGACCCATACTGGCTGTGTGTTGCTGTAAGTTGTGTTATATGCTGGTTTTCTTCTCTCTGCTCTGCACACATAAACTCCTGTGTGTTTTAGAGCAGCAGAACTGACAGTGTAGTTTCCTCCAGCTCCTCTGCTGCTGTCTGAGAGCAGCTGAAAATTATATCTGTTGTCTACAAAACATGAGAATTCATGTAGATTTCACATTAAGGAGCTTTTGCTTTTTGCTTTTACAATTATACATTGTGCTTTTTGGGGTAATTCAGTGTATTCAGTTTAACTGTAACAAGGCCAGATCAAAGCTCAGGAATTAATGGTCACTAGTACATGCACAACAAACCAATTAATAAAACCAATTAATCAAAATCAAAACGAGCTTTATTGCCAGGTATTCACATACAAGGAATTTATTATCATTATAGAATCTTCCGCAGTGGAGTAAAATAACAGCTACAGAACAAAAACACAGATAATAAAAGAATAATAATTATACCACATTAATTTAGTTGTTTCCACATGAAGCACATTATACTGTATCTTACCTGATGAAACATTTAGAGTGTACCAGCTGAATGTCCAGCCTGTAGAGTTGCCGTAAACTTCACAGATCAGAGTCACTGGATCTCCTTCAGCCAACCACTTCTGTGGAGAAACACCTAAAACTGTCTGGACTCTATCTGAAATAGAGAAATCAAACATTTAATAACGTAAAGAGTGTGTCAGTGAACAATGAACTCTGTGGCATCACATGTTGGTTTAGGAATATCTGTCAGTATAAAATCATGATAGTAGCATAAGTTGTGAAAATATTTCAGCAGAAGGTTTTATTCTCTCATTTGTAAACATGGTGTACGAGCCGTTTAATTTGTTAATGTCTATATACTGTAGTGATACTTGCTGGCTAAAGAATGTTAGTCATATGAAATATTGTTTAAATATGGCGTCCTTAGTGAATGAAGTAATGGACTCATTGAACTTTGGTAGACGCCAGCAGATTTAAATCATTGTTTACAATAAGTTTGTTTTGGCTAACGGTATTATACTAATTGTTTCTTTTTAGTTATTAACTCTTTTAATGCGAATAATCTAAACCATCCTATCATACCAACTCATCATTGGAGCATTATTGAATTCACTGTAACGTGTCTAGACGAAGTGAAATATGGAAATCACATTTGGGCAAGGCTCCAGACTGTGACCAAATGGTCACCTTTTGCAGCAATTTATTCTACAAGTGCGACAAATTCTTTTGAGCAGTTGCACTGGCGTGACCATCGCGTTGCACAACTCATGAGCTCTGCCATTTCTGTTGCATTTGAGAACGGCAAACTAAATGAAAACGATTAAGCGAAACTAAACCGCACTATGTTTCAGCAGCTGGACCGTTTATCAGTTCGGACCGCAACGTCCACAAACTTGTCCGAGCTCAGAACAGCTTTACTCGGGAGCCAACGTTGATTTCGAGACAGTGTTACTGCAAAATGCAATGGGGCTGCGAGATTCAATGATAAGGTTACTGCGAGATTCAGTGAGAATCATTGAAATTCTACACAGAAATCTCTGTTATAAACAGCACTGACATACTGTACGTCAGGAATCCAGAAGTGGTAACGCTGACTGGAACCATGGTGTTGTGGTAGAAATGGTCAAATGCATTATATCATTCATTTCAGGGTTAGTACAACCTTTTGAGAGATAAATTCAAGCACTTTTCAATGACTTCCAAGCATTTCACACTATTTCCAGCACTTTTAAACTCTAAGATGATCCAGTTTTAATGTTATTTTTAATGGGATGAACAAAATATACTTTGTGAAAAACACACACATTTGTGTAAAATTGTAAAAATACATCAAACCACAACTATAAACAGTGGACAGCAGCAGAGGAACACTTATTGGCTTATTAATCATTAATTTCTATTTTTTCTCTATAGGCTATTTTGAAATTATAAAATCCCTATTATTTTACACTTTTTTGTGTATGAAGTAAGAAAAGTAACCAACTTTTCTTCAATTTGCTTCTAAATCACACATAATCACTCAAGTTGGTCAGTTCCAAATGCTAGAAAAATAATGGTAAATTTAATAAGAGTGGAATATGGTAACAGTACATATATTTTCTGTATATAAAAGTTACATTTTGCACCTGTTAATGTTGTTAATAAAAGTACATTTTGTATGCATCTTAACTGAGGCTTAGTGCTTTAAATCTGTATAAAAAAGAAAAAAAAAAGAAAATGAAAAAAATGAAAAATGAAATACTATTAGTAGTTGGACTTATTAATGCAAAACAATAGCAATTTTTTGATTAAATTATCTTTATTTTGAATACCCCCACACCACCCACAGGCAAGTCAAGTCAAGTAACCTTTATTTATATTGCGCTTTAAACAAAATACATTGTGTCAAAGCAACCGATACTCCATCGGTGACAGAATGGAGAAAAAAACCTTGGGAGAAACGAGGCTCAGTTGGGGGGCCAGTTCTCCTCTGACCAGACGAAACCAGTAGTTAAATTCCAGGCTGCAGCAAAGTCAGAGTCAGAAAGTGTTTCCAGTTCCAGTTTACCTAATTAATGCAGCCTAAAAATCCTTCAACGGATTTGGACAGCGCTACCAAATCTGCTCCTGGCGCCACCATCTGTGGAACTTAGTGGTGCTGGTACAACTGCTCTCAAATTATGAAAATGTATTTAACACTTAAAATCAATTAAAGAAAAGCTAATAAATAAATACATAAATAAAATAAAAAATAAAATCAAGATTATGAATTTTTTTCCCACAAAAAAAAAGAAAAAAAAACTGATGTTGTTCCTTATTTTTGGCCTGTTTTCTAAAGCAATAATTTACATCAATCTACATCAATAATTGTAGTCAAGAACACCAAAACTGAGACCAGAACTAGAGACCAACTAGTTAATACTGCGCAATTATAAACAGGCACCAGGAAAACACGTCATTCACTTCTTCGTCTGAAGCTTGCGTCTGAAGCATGGCAGGGAGTTAAAGGACGCAGTGTCTCATTCCCTACTCAGGGAACCATGGTTACATTTGTAATCGGAGGCGTTCCCGTTCAATGGAATGATACACTGCATCCTCTAGGGGGCGCTATGGGGAACCTTATAGCCACGCTGCCATGCTGAGGCGAGTGCAGGCCAGAATCATGGTGAACACTAAGTACCAACTCTACCATTTCCATGGGAGTTGCCCCTGGGACGTTTAGATGGCTGTCTGTGACAGTACCCTTTACGGCCAAAGGCCTAAGCTACACACCCAACTTAATTGTTAATTGTAGAGCTGAAGGCTTGGAATCAAGAAAGATTCCTTTAAAAGGGATATAGCTAAGAACCTAGCATTTTATACAAAGTCTTGCCTGTCACACAGGGACTTACCGCTAGCTTTTGCATAAGCTTGCTGAAAGAGCTGTCTCAACAGATCTCTAGTAGCAATACCCTGTTTAGATAGGTATCCAAGGATACATAGGTGGAGTGGCGCCCAAGATAAACAGGGCTTTTAACAACTCAAGACGTTATGTTTGAGAGTCATCAAATCGATCTGTGGAAATAATACTGGAGCCCTCTGGGGAAAAAAACAGAGAACTCATTCTCATATGAGAGGAGAACTCTGAGCTCAGAGTAGGGCACTCATAGGCGACCCTTCTTGGACAAAGGGAGCGCTGCTAAACTACAATGAGAATCACCCAAATAGCCTCTACAACCTTCCCTATTGAAGGAAGCGATGCTAGAAGTGTATAAACAAATACACACTGGCTGAATGGAGCCCAAGGAACCAAGGTCTAACCAGAGTTACGAAGCAGAGCGCGTAACCCTTACCATACAGGATTTCAGAAAGTGTGCAGAGTCTTACGTGCACACTGAACACTTAGGTGGATTTTAGAAAGTGCACAGAGCTTAGCTTGTGTGCCTAAAGCTTCCGAAAGCATTGCAGAGGTGCTGAACCTCACGGGAGAGGCAACCTCAAATTTTACAAACCTCTGGGGACGGGAGCATCACCTGAGGCAGCATATACAAGAAGACTTCTGTAACTGCCACCTCCACTTCCCGCTGGATGGGACAGCACAACTAAGCAGCCAGGACATCCATGAAATTCCCTGCAGTACTGTGCCAGGCCTGATGATCAAAGAGGCTCCCGCAAAAGCCTGTGATCTCAGCTACCGGAACATGAAGCCAGATGGCTGGTGCTGGCGAGTGTTTAGTAAACACTGTAGGTAAAAGCAGAAGTTAAAAATCACTAAAGGGAATGCGTAGTTACCTCAGTATTGCTTTGATTCAGAAGAGAACACTGCCTCGTCTGGATAACATCCCTTAGGTTTTGCTTACCTCCCCATGACCCACGATTCCTCTTACCCCTGCCCACAGGTGGGGGAGAAGTGCGAGTCACTACACTAGTCTTTTGTGCCTGTCTTTGATCCTCAGATCGAGACAGGCAAGGACCCCTATGTTGTTTGGGCTCAGACCTGCACCTTCGTGGAACGAAGGATCTGAAAGCAGCGTAATGAGCCTTCGTCTCCCTGAACCTCTCGATCACTGACTCAACGGAAATACAGAAAAGTTCAGAAGGCGAAAACTGAGCATCGAGAAGATAGGCTTTTCTTTCCTTGCCAGGTTCATCCACAGATGTCTCTCTGCCACCACCATGTGCCACCATAGTCCTGCCCATGGTTGAGGCAGCCTGCTTGGTAGCATGGTAGAGATCTGTGGTGCGGCGGCGCTGAACCTCGGGAAGCAGATGGCTGCCTTTTTTCCTTTTTTTCCTCGGAAAGAGAGACGAACAAGAACAGATCTTTTTAATTGGAAAAAAAAAAAAACGTTCACAATGCACGCAGATTGCCTCCTCAAAGACATCGCATTCATGCTCTTCACCCAAACAAATGACGCAAAGATTGTGTGTCACCGGGTTTCAAATAACGCCAACATGGATGCACACATTGTCTAAACGCTTGCTAGTAGTCGCCATGATATACAGAGAAAGATCGCTCTTACTGGTTCAGATGCACGCTTCAAACAGAACAGTCAGTCAAGACGAAGAAGAGATTGACGTGTTATCCTGGTGCCTGTTTATAGTTGCGCAGGTACTAACGCAGAGGCTCTCGCCTGCCAACAAGTTTGTGTTTTTTTCAATTTACTGTATGCTTCAGTTACGAGTCACAACAAGGTGTTCCCCATAGCGCCCCCTTTGAGGACGCAGTTTGAAGTTCCCTTGAAAGGGAACTAATTTTGAATCAAGAAATACAGTAATAATAAGACTATTCTGAACTGTTACCAGTCAAATTAGATCACAAGAAACAGAATTCATTGTTGCACTGCAGGGGTGGCACAGAAGCTGAAAAAATATAATGGAAAAATAAAATGAATATGAATTTCTAACTAAAACCACTAGTAGGCTATAGGTGGTGGCAAATCATTTAATGAGTAAGTCACAGAATAATTTATTCAACCAATATGTTCAAACCAGCTGATACATTCAGTAATAAATCCCTACTGTGTGTTGCTTAGAAACATACAGCAATTCTGAAATGGATTTGTTTGGAATTTATTTATTTTATTAAATTGTGTCTGAAATGTTATTCACTTATTATTAACTTGTTTGTTGAAGGTTTGTATAAAGTTGCAGTCATGCTCATATTCACAAAAAAGCTTGTGATTTTGCTTAATTTTATGTTATAATATTACAAATTATTATTATTTTTAGATTATTTTATTTAGTTTCTCAGAAAAGAAGAATTCATATATTTATTTTATATGTTAAAGTAAATATATATTAATGATGTGTAGATAACTGTATTGGCAAACCAGATATTTAGTTTTTTTGTATTATTTATTAATTAGTCTTATTTAAGTCCCACAAAAACCCTGATAAATCTTATAAGTGCATTTTAATTTCATAGACAATTAGATAAATGCAGCTGCAAGCAATTACAGGAACAAGTGAGGTCAAAATTTGTTCAGCATAATGCAAAGAGTAAAGGGAGATCAAAGTCTTTTGCAACTAAACCATGCTAGGAATAGTTCAAAACCACATCCTTTAGGTCAGCAGCACAGAGCTCAACCCACCATGACACATCAGGAATGGCAGCAGTCAGACAGAGACATCATTCAACAAAGTGTTTTGCAGGTACAACAGTTTGATAAAATTCTAAATGTCTAAGTAGAGATAAAAAAATAAAAAAATAAAAAAATAATAATTATAAAAAATTCTGACCAAGAGGTAGTGAAACTAAAATATATTTTACAATGCCTCATAATCAATATTACAGAAATTGAAAATATCTTAATTTTGAGATGAAGAGAAGGATCTTGTTTTTAGTCCAGGTTCAAAGTTATCAGCAAACACATGTTTGGTGCTTAACCCCTAAATATCTGAACACTTTTTAACCACTTTGAGGAGAAGCACTTAAAACTGCTCTTTGGGATCTTAAATTAAACCCCTTATGTGGTGTTCATTTGGAGGATACGCTCGTGCTATTTGGCATCTCCAGAGACCCCAGACAACAAATGGGACGATAATAATTTTTTAAAACAAAAATGTAATTTTACTCAGTTTATTGATGTTTTTTTATATACATTTGTGCATTTTTGGAAATTTTGCAATAAATAAAAATATGTGAAACAAGTGTTCACAAGTGTTGAAATTTTGTTCTCTGTAGCTGATGGGGGGTGTGGTCACTTGTATCTTATGAAATCATTTGGACATTGTGCAAGGAATAGTACTTGCTACACTCAAATAACACATAAACATAATACACATAAACAAATGTACACGATGGTACAAATAATGTTTCTCAAAGAACAGTTTTGTACCTTATCAATAACTGTAACTTTGAAAGTACAGTAAAGACCTCTGATGATATTGTTTGGTACCTTTCAAGGTACAACTGAAATTAAGGTGTATAAAAGATCTTAATTTCAAAGTTAAAATTTAGGTGAAAAATAAGTTTTCATGCATGACTGGTATGGAAGCATATGGGTAGCAATATTCAATTTGGGATGTAATATGCAAAATGACAATGCAAAATGTAAAATGACAATGCATTTCTGTATTTACATTTACATTTTCCAATACATTCGTGCAACGTTTGGAGCAAAATGAATTTGCCATTTCATACACCAGTTTTAACATGTAAAATGGATACTAATTTTAATGCTTTATAAGTTGCAAAATGAAAATGAAAATGTATTACAGAATTGATTAGATATGTCTAACATGGGGGGGGGGGTGCCCCTGGCCACCACGTAGACCCGCCCCTGTCAACAAGTTGAAAATGTTTCAGCTACTCAAAGAAAAATGAATAGCTTAAATTAGTTCATGGAGCTATGCGCAAAATAGATTTAGCCATTTGTATAATGTTACATTTTTTTAAAAATGCAATGAATTTATTTCGTGTTAAATGATCACAACTACATGTACAATATGGTGTTTGCTCAAAACTGCCCAATGTAACTCTTAAATATCTATTAGGCATCGCAACACAAGACTTGGCGGGCTGAAGTCATAGCAGCCGTTAACATAATTTTCAAACAGTGGAGAGCAGGAAGCACAGTGCCCCTTCTAAGTAGTGCTGAAAAATAATCTCTAGCTAAACTGCAACTGCTGCACCCGTGGTACGCCAGCAAAGTTTCTTGATTATTACGCCAGAATGAGAGTATAGTTCCCGAGCCACATCGGCCTACAAAATCACAAGTTTTCATTTTCCGTCAGTCTTAGTACACGATGTAAATACAGAAGAGTCGAGTTTTAAATAGGAAATATACTGTATCAAAACTCTTTGGTCATTTTTAAGGGAAATGATAACAGTCTAATCTGATTCAATAGTCTATGATAAAATACAGCTAAAGTGCTACCGCCAGACCCAGAAATTGTGTAAATTGATAAAAAATTAGTAAAACTCAACTGTTAACTCTAGGGGATTTGGAAAATTAAAACAATTTTTTTCAAAATTAGTGGCATGTTCCTTTAAGAGAGGCTCAACTCGAATTATCAGAAAAAGAGAGGAGGAAATTCAAAGGTGTGTTTTATGCCTTCATTTAACCGAATCAAAAATGTATAACACCATGTTTACATCGGACTTGATAGTTATCGCGCCACAGCAGCTAAAGTCGGTCTATGCTTGACGCGACAAAGCGACCATTAAAAATCATTTGAACTTTGTGTCAGTACATCATAAGTACAACAAATATTGTAAATAATATAATAAATTGGGGGTTATATTTCAGTAATGTACATTATATACATATCCCAAGGCTTGAAGGTTTCAAAGAATGCAAAAATTACTTTTCTAAGGTGTATGAACACAGTTGTGTGGCCGCAGTGTGTGAAAAAAACAAACAGAAAAACAACAGCCTATAATTGTAAAAATCCAATCACTCATTGTTTTGTTATCCCAGAAATCATAAACACTCTCTACAAAAGCAGTTCCAGACTATGTTGTAGCTGCTGGAGGTACGTCAGCTTCAAAGAGCCATTAAAAGTGTTGTGTGTGGGGATGCACCAACAAACACAGGAGTCTCCATAGACTGCTGAGGACATGGTTGTTAAATTTCATTTTCGAATAAATTATCCTGAAAAAATAAATAAATAAATAAATATTGGAAAAGTCCTATACTTTGTGCTAAGATTTTATAGTAGACTGGCCCACAAACGAGGGTCAGTTCATTGCTGGAGTAATGCAATGATTGCTTCTGAAAGAGGGATTGATACCAATGCTTTGTGCGAAAACTGTCCAGACTCCAGACAAAGTAAGCATCATACAGTCCATCACAATTTGTTTTCCAAAAGAGCTTTTTGACTCTCCGTAAGGCAAATGTTGCTAAAGCTTCCATTGTCACTGCCTGTTTTCACTAATGCAGCCTTCACGTGCTACCAGAATGATCGTGAAGGAATGTGGTAGTAAAAAACTGCGTAAAAATTGAGTGAGGTCAGTAACATGGTCACCACCAGTTAAACCATAACAACGGTATGCTTGCGAGCATGAGCTCTTGAAGCTCCACACTCGTCTGAGAAAGGAGCAGGGTTGACATGTTTTCTCAACAAAACCCTCCCAATCTTTGCTAAAAACTAACCCATAACTAGCCCAATCGCATTTTGAGATGGGCTTCCCGGTAAAAATTGCATGCCGGGGGTAAATTTCACGTTATTGGGGTCGATTTAACCTGCAGACAACCTACAGCAACAGTGTTAAAGTAGCCCAACACTGGATGGGAATTGGGAGCATCAGCTCATTTTAATTTAAAGGACACACACACACACACATGCACAAAAAAAGGGTTTATTATTATTGAGCTGCTGCACAACTGTCAAATATGTCTAGTCTAATGTTCACAAAAATATCGCAATAGAGACAAATTGAATTGCATGTTCTGTGTGATATGCCTATTGTTCGGTCTCTGTTTTTAAAATAAGTGATTACCTGATTCTGCTCTATCTCCAAGTCATTTACAGGTTGTTCATTTTATAGAGAACTCTGAAACTCAGCAAATGTGTCTTTAACTTTCAGATCACAGAGGTGATGCAAAACCTGTCAGTGCTGGTCTCAGAGAAAGCTCATATTTTCTGAGAAATCGTGTAATAGTAACATTTACACTTATAATACAACAACCCTGCGTCCTAAGCTGTGAGGCAAGTGTTAGTACAAAATGAATAAAATTTAAATTTCCTACTAAAATTTAAATGAATAGATACTAACATAGTCTTCTATGCTCTGCAACAGAATACATCTGAGATTTAACTTACTGAATGTTTCATGAGCTTTATACTAAAGAAACAAGTCATTCACATTATATATTATAGAATCACATAGTGTAATATTGTCATTACATATGCGAATTTTGCATTTATACACAGGTGAATATTGTGTCTACTGTTGGGGAGGATGCTATTTCATGCCCATGAGAAGACTTTGCAGGACCAGAAGAAGACAACCAGTAAGTATCTTTAACTGATGTCTATACAATTGCAGATAACTGTTAAAGGGTTAGTTCATCACAAAATCAAAATTGTCATCATCACCCATATTCCATCCCAAACCCCTAAGACTTCCATTTATCTTCAAAACACAAATGAAGATGTTTTATTGAAAATTAGAGATTTATATTCCTCCATTGACAGTCCACACAACTACTACTTTGATTCTTCAAAAATGTCATGAAAATATTGTAAAACAAATCCATGTGAACTGAAAAGTTTAGTCCAGATTTTCTGAAGAACTATAATTTTATATGATGAACAGATTGAATTTATGCTTTTATTCACATGTAAACATGAATCAGTACACACATTAGATACGATAAACAAAATACTTGGGAAAAATTAAAGAGGTTCATTTTTGTGTTAAACATCAATTTTGAGCTTCCACAAGAACAAATGAAGTTTGTTCTCATGTGTCAAGTAAGGCTGAGCGTCTGTTTGTTCAGTGTTTATATGTGAATAAAAGACTAAGTTCACTTTGTTCATCATATAATGTTTCCAGGTTTCCTTAAAGGGTAAGTTCACCCTAAAATGAAAATTTCATTAATTACTCACCCTCATGTTGTTTCACACTCATAAGACCTTAGTTTGTCTTCATAAAGATATTTTTGATTAAATCCAAAAACTTTCTGTCCTTCCACTGGTAGCAACGCAACTTACACATTTCAAGGTCGAGGACTGTAACAAATGCATCAGAGTGATAAATTTCACTCACTTCTGTGGTTTAACCTCAGTTTTATGAAGCGATGTCAGAGCTTTGTTTATGTATCATTATTTACCTTTCAAAATAATTTATCCAAAGTGCATTCATGTGACAGCATAATTTCTTGTGTAAACACAACATGAATCTATTGTGGTGCTTTTGTGAAGGTACTTGCAGATCACTGTTTCTTTGTCAGTTTGTTTTGTTTTGTCTTGTTTTGACTTGTTTTGTTTTGTGCAAACGTAGCATTCACATAACTTCATAAATCTGAGGTTCAACCACCTCTGGATTCACATGGATTACTTTAATAAAGGTCTTTATGGTTCTGGGCCTTGAATATGTAAGTTGCATGGCTGTTTATGGAGGGACAGAAAGCTCTCAGATTTCATCAAAAATATCTTGCAGTGAATCTTTGTGGTATGCATGTTTTATCTTGAGACTTTGCTTGTTCTGAAAGGTTGGAATGGATAATGTATGTCTTTATAGTTGCTAAATGTCTTTTTAGATGTAGATTTTTTATGTTGCTTTGGTTTTACATCTGTGATATTCAGGGAGAAGGTTAACAACTGTCACATTCGAACAGGTGTTACATGCTAAGAATATTTATACTCTGATACTCTGTTAATTTTTCAAGTATTTAGTGTAATCTGGAAAAATGCATTTCGCAAGGAAATATTTTACTGTTCAATCACTTATGTGTATTTGATATGTACAGTACAGACCAAAAGTTTGGACACACCTTCTCATTCAAAGAGTTTTCTTAATTTTCATGACTATGAAAATTGTAGATTCACACTGAAGGTATCAAAACTATGAATGTACACATGTGGAATTATATATGGAATTATATAAATAACAAAAAAGTGTGAAATAACTGAAAATATGTCATATTCTAGGTTCTTCAAAGTAGACACCTTTTGCTTTGATTACTGCTGTGCACACTCATGGCATTCTCTTGATGAGCTTCAAGAGGTAGTCACCTGAAATGGTCTTCAAACAGTCTTGAAGGAGTCCACCGAGAGATGCTTAGCACTTGTTGGCCCTTTTGCCTTCTGTCTGCGGTCCAGCTCACCCCTAAACCATCTCGATTGGGTTCAGGTCCAGTGACTGTGGAGGCCAGGTCATCTGGCGCAGCACCCCATCACTCTCCTTCTTGGTCAAATAGCCCTTGATGCCTTCAGTGTGACTCTACAATTTTCATAGTCATGAAAATAAAGAAAACTCTTTGATTGAGAAGGTGTGTCCAAACTTGTGGTCTGTACTGTATTTTCAGTTACTGATATTAAAATATTTTGGTTTCAGTTGTTGAATGTGCATGTTATTCATAAGGAAAATGGCCTTTAATAGTTTTGAAGGAACGTGTTTGCCACATGCAGTTTAGGTGATGAAGGTACATTATTGTACCAACAAGTTTAAAAAATGAAAAGGTATATTTTGGTTCCCCATGGTACAAATCAAATTGTAATGGTATACATTTGTTACTTTATATTAAGGTACAATTCCAACATGATCTCATGAGAATACGTGTGTATTTTTACGTTAAATTTGGTTCTTCCACACGTACATTTACTTACATTTTCATGCACATAAAAATGTACAACTTATTTGTAACTTATTTGTGACGTATTTATAGCAGTAAAACGTACAAATACTTACATGTTAGCAGCTAAAAAAACTTTTATATGAATTCCCATGTATTAATATTAAAATCGTGGCTTTAATGATTTAAATCTGTTGTATTTAATTGTCATATCAATAAATGTTTTTATTGAATTTATTGAAAGCAGTTTACTCATCTACTTAATAGGAAATACAATTTCTGTGCATGCTGCAAACCATAGATACAAAAAATCACAGCATAAAATTACAAATAATATCCATTTTATTTGTTTGCTGTACTCCATATCTTTAGAATCCAGATGTTTGCAAGGAACATATTCATATCAATCGATTAATCTTCATTCTCAGCAACAGCGTCCGTCACAGTCAAAGCCCGCACTCGTTATGATTCGAATTTGAAAATAGAGCCAGTGCGCCACATGAACGTTACGACATGGTTTACGTACTGACATCGAACTCTCATTGGTTCTCACATGTTTTGTCACAGATTGGGACATGTCGTGTTTCAGTTGATAGACATTTGAAATCAGTACTGCGCCAAGTGCGCCTTCACGGAGAGAAGACAGATTCATAATTTCACGGATTAATAAATTAAATTCTGCTCTGTACCCTATAAAAACTATTACCTCCAGAGAGGACTGCGACTGGAACTCATTATCATTTGAACAACTTTTGGTACCACTTTTGATATTTTTTCGCAAAAAATAAATGATTAACATGATGTTTGTTTGTCTGTTAACAGTAACGTTATGTAGTTTTAAGAAATGGTTATGGGTAGGTTTAGGGGTAGGTGTAAGATTAACGTTAGTGGCTCAAAATAACGCTTTAATGTTATATTTTTACTAAAATTGTGTTTTATTATGTTTTATTCTTTTAACATTCTGTATAAAATGGGTAGGTTTAGGTTCGGGTGAGGTAACGTTATAGGGATCTTACATTTATCAAAAAAAAATTATAAAAAGGGAAAATATACATAAATATATATATATATATATATATATATATATATATATATATATATATATATATATATATATATATATAAATGAATCAGATAAGCATTGAAAAGCAGCTTCATGAGCAAATTTCTATGGATAACTGACCGGCCAGAGAACACGTTCTATCTGTACATATTTGAGGTTGTTTTTACGTAAATTTAGATACGTATCGAACCTGTAATTACGTCCAGATAATATGTAAATGACACTGTAAATACGTAAAGGCACATACGTATTGGACAGTTTTAATTTAAGTCTAAATATCTACGTTTTGATTGTGAGATCAGGCTGACAATTCTGTACCCTTAAAATATATTGCCCCAGTTACAAAGGTTTGTAACTTTTTTGGTACAAAATTGTACCTTTTTTTTCTGAGAGTGTATGCATTTTCTCACTGCTAATGGTCATTTATAAAACTCGTTTAATAAGGTGTGTAAATATTCAAAATGTTTATTTTCTCATCTGGTTTGTAACTGTTAGTGAGACCTTACCCATTTGTTATGAAATGTATAAGTCAAATTCACTCACCTTCAGTGTGTCCAGAGTGAATGTGTGAAATCAACACTAAAACAGAAAGAGAAAAAATAAAACTCATTACAGTTTGAAAATGGAGCTAACCAATTTTCCTTTATGCTTTACACATAAAAGTTTAAAGGAATACCATAATTTTAATCTCAAATGTTTCTCAGTTTGTTTTTCTAGATGTATTGGCATCTGAATTTAGTATTTCTTCAAAAATTGTATTGGCATCTGAATTTTGAAGTATTTCTTCAAAAACCTTCCAGAGTCTGAAAACAGTGACCGTTATGAGTAGTAACTCATATTAAGATGTTGTGGGACTACATGCGTGTTTGTTCAGATAAACACTGAAACATTTGTTTGATGTCTTATAGATTTCATCATCAGCAGAGAGAACTTGAACTTGTTTAGGGAACTTGAAGCAAACAGTCAGATAAAGATATACTTTTACTAACTGTGTACTAGTGAAAATCTACTACGGCACCAGGGACAGAGAACTGTAAAACAAACTAACAGAACTGATTCAGCAAACACCATTAAACAGCACAAACCTGAATGACTGAACAAACACACATCACAACAGATAACATTTCTCTTTCACAAACAGCACTAACTTTCTCTTCCTATCTAAAACTCATCTTTCACTCATAACATGGAGCTGGATTTGAAACTCAGAGCAACAAGAAAAGACATAAATCAAGGAATACTAAAACACTTGATCATGTAGTTGTGATGTGACATACGGTATGGATGTGACATATGGTGACCCATACTCAGAATTCATGCTCTGCATGTAACCCATCCAAAGTGCACACACACACACCATGAACACACACCCGGAGCAGTGGGCAGACATTTACGCTGCAGCGCCCAGTGCCTTGCTCAAGGTCACCTCAATAACTGCATTGAAGGTGGATAGAGAGCTGCACATTCCTTCCCTAACCTACAATTCCTGCCGGCCCAAGTTTCGAACTCACAACCTTTGGATTACGAGTCCAAATCTCTAACCATTAGGCCACAATTTCCCTTGTATTATATTTACATAATATAATAGCAATTACCATCCACTAAAATACACAGAAATAAAATAATACTCACAGAGCACGAGAGGAAGTTTACTGAGCTTCATACTGACTGAATTATGACAGACGGTTAAAGACACAGAAAGTGTTAAAGCCTCAAGACTTCCTGAAACCTGCAGTCAGATCTTTAGAAACATCATGACAGATTAAAGACATACAAATGTAACTCATGTGTTACAGAAAATATTTTGATAATCTTGTAACATGTTTACAGAAAATTTCACACTAATATACAGGTTTTCTAGACAAATGTTATCATGAATATTTTTTTTATCAAGCTTATATTACATTATGAATTTGTCTCCTTGACTTCTTTAGTTGCAGTCTGCTGGATTGCAGTCCTATTATTAATTCCCTCAAGGTCATAAGTGTTTAATTGTCATCTTCACAGATCACATATGGTAAAAAAAAACAAAAAAAAAAACAAAAAAAAAACACATGGAAATCTGTGAGGACCTGTAGGCTCTAAACAACAGCAGCAGCAGCACAGAAAAAGCAAACACAGAAATTGCAATACAACATAATAACAGTACTATTCTAATATCTTAATGATTTTTGTCATAAAATAAATATTGATAATTTTGACCCATACAATGCATTGTTGGCTATTGCTACAAATATACACATGCAACTTATGACTGATTTTGTGGTCCAGGGTTACATATTTTTCAACACTCATGATGAATGTCATTATCTGAACCACACAGTTGTCAGCATTTTCTGCTCATCATTTGCACAAAGTTGAGCTTTTTTCAACTTTGTGCTCTCTCTCAACACTTTCTCTGTTCTATTGTCACTATTGTTAACTATGGAATGATGTTCTGGACATTATTCAAAAGGAATTGCAAATTGTATTTGCTATTGCGTTTTCAATTTGTGGACATAAAATGTGATATAATCCAAATATAAATTCAAATCGCACATTACCGTTTGCATTTTCGTTTAAGCGAATCCACAGTGTCTGCCAACTTTAAAATGGAATTGCAAAGTCCATTTGCAATTGTGTTTTCCATATCTTATGAGCTATGAGCCTCTCATATTTAAATAGCAATATTAATTACCACATTTGCCTTTCCCTCTCTCTGCACTGTGCATGTAAACTGCCAAAACTCAAATGGAATCGCAATTCCTCTTGCATTTGAATTTCCGACGTCTGCACGGAAACCTGTCAATCAAGTGACAGGGGTGGGGCCATTTTATTGGGTGTGTTTGCATTGGGAAGTGATGTCACTCAAAGTCGACGGTAATAAACAATTATTAATAGACGATTTCGCAGAATGTTTTGAAAAATGGAAGTAACTTGTGAAATTGTGGAGGACATTTTCACACTCGCACAGCAACTTGACGACAGTTCATAAGGTACAGATTTCCTTTTACTCAGAAGCCATTTGGTTTTGGACAGGTTAAATGTGTTTGTGGCCTTGACTAACAAAATCATTAGTAATTTGCATTTGCGTTTGGATTATGTCACATTGTATGCGTCCACAAATTGAAAACGCAATTGCAAATACAATGTATACTTTTGTATACAATGTATACAATTGCAAATACAATTTGCAATTCCTTTTGAATAATGTCCGGAATATCATTCCATGGTTAACACTGTAAACACTATGTAAACACTGTCTAATCTATGTTTTTTTAGGACAGTGTCAATATTCCAATAAAGGTAGGAGAAAATTATTTTGATTTCCTTGGAAGAAAAAGTATACATTCTTATTGCCATTCAGTGTTGGCTGTAGATTGCTGTAATCTCTTACAATCATAATGCATACTCAAGATATGTGTCCATTTAAGGTGCCCAAATATGTCCACTGATTTGAATTTAGCAGCTGATGCTGTGCCGCCCTGAATATGTTGATAATGAAAAAGATGCATTGGGATCAGCATTCATAGACATTTTTAATTCTACGAGCTAAAACTGTAAATACTACTCCTTGTTACAAGTACAGTAGAACCATCACTTCTACCACAAAAGACTGCTTTGTAAGTAATCTTCCAGATTTATCTCAATTCTTTAGCACATCCAAAAAATCTCAGAACAACTTGATGTTTTAACAGAAACTATGGACTCTCTCCTTCCTATCATTTAAGATACGGTTGCTCTTTTAAACTTAAGGATGATTAGGGAAAGCGGTCTGATACTGTGGTATAATGAGCATACTCACACCTTTAAGAAAGCAGGCCGGAAAATTGCCTTTATTGTTGTTTGTTTATTGTAACGTGTCCTTGAGCTCTGGAAAGGCGCTATATAAATAAAACTTTTTATTATTATTATTATTATTAAAATGGAGCGCAGCTGGAGGAAAACATAACTAGAGGTATTTTGTATTGCTTGGTGGGAAAGAACCCTATCCTACAGAAAGGCACTAAAAACTGCTAGATCTGATTACTTTTCTTCTCTTTTAAAAGAAAACAAACTATAGATCCCCAAATGAAAAGTTCCACTCATTCTCTACTTTAGGACAGGAAGAATTGTATAAACTTGTTAAACATTTTGGAATGGACAGTCACTGTGTTTTCAGGCCTCAGAAAGGCATTTTATTTTAAATAAACCAAAAACTTGAATATTAAAGAAGTCATATGATGTTGGTAAAAAAACAAAAAAAACAAAAAAAACATTATTTTCCACATACTGTACATTATTGTTTCTCCTCATAGGGGATCAACTCCCAGGGAGGCACCATCCCAGTTGCTCAAAAAAAAAAAAAAAAAAAAAAAAAAAAACATGCACCACTATTCCCCCACCCATGCTCGCGACTGCTCGCTCCTCATGTTTTCATTGAATGCTCATAATTGATGTATGGACATCTATGGCTACAAGACATCTGTCACAGTGTCTGGTCTGTGTTTTCCTGGGTGTCCACTAGTGGTCTCACTTCCCCATAGAGTCACCCCACTGCAGGCACTACATTTCCCACAAGCCTTTGTCTGATTCATCACTGTTAATTGCACACCTGTTAATTGCACTCAGCTGTCCCCACTTTCATCATTTTCACCTGTCCATATATACCTGAGGCGTTTCTCAATGTCAAGGATACTTCCTTGGCAGGACTGATCCTTCCAAGTCACTTCCTTCAGAGGCTAGGCGAGACTCCTCTTTAGCATTCGGAGAACACGTAAATGGAACCACCTAGCAAGTGCACATAATTGCGTCATTACGTCAGTGAAAAGGTCTGTTTAAATGGTATCGTTAAATTACTTTGGACAACTTAACTAATTATTTATAAAAGAAATGCAGATGAAGCAACCAAGTTAATATTTGTTAAATGACAGGTCCGGTTCAGTTAACCATTTGTATTTCTATAATTTAAAATTTCAATATGGTAGTAATTTGTACTAGCATTTAAACATTAAACTTTACTTATATTTACTACAGTTATAACAAGTGTTTGGCAATGTAAATAAAAACTTTTAACACTCCGACTCCGCTAACTTTTGACATTTTTGAATTTTAGAACAAGATAGCAAAGCTGTGCGAGTGCGCGCATGGGATTGTGGGTGATTTGAGAGCGCGAAGAGCGCGAAGGATACACATGCATCCTTTCCTGTGTATGGGATATTTTTCGAACGAAGGACTCAGTCCTTGGTTGAAATTCCGAGGATCCTCGACATTGGAACAGTCCTTCAACAGATGTCGATGACATAGCATCCTCGAAATAATGGCTTCCGAGGATCCTTCCTTGACATTGAGAAACACCTACGGTCTGTTTCTATCTGTTTCTATGGAGTCCTTGGTTTATGTCACCCTGCTTTCTTGTGTTCCCTAGTGTTTTTCGTGTTTCTTGTTTTTGGACTGCTTTTGTTAATATTACCCTTACAAAAATAAACCATGGTTTTCTCATAGTAAAACTGCTTGATTTTATTTTGCATGATTTCAGAATACTTAAGACTACAACATAAATTAGACAACTGTATTAATAAAGTCATAACCATAGGTAACTGTCAAGAGGAACAAATGCCATTTTTAAATAATATTATTTATTTATTTACTTTTATATTTTATTAAAGTTCTATTTTGACCCCTATTGTGGGTGTTTTATATATATACATATATATATATATATATAGGAAGGGGGCACAACAATTCAGTCCTGCTTAGGGCACCTATTTAGCCAGCAGTGGCCCCGCAGAAGATGATCACATTGAAGTTTCTTCCTCTTCGACAGAAGTAACTGTTAAATAAACACACACACACACACAAAATCTTCTCAGTATTTACTTAATGGGTATGCATGTTTTTGTTGGGTCATTTAAATATGACTTCTAATAAATCAGTCAGATGTTTCACCTCTCATCCTGCAGCATTTGAAAATCAGCACGACTGTCACTAGCAGATATGGACAAACTGCCAGAACAGAACTGAGTGTGTGGAGGACCGAGATCTGAGATTCTGAATGAAACACTGAAAAACAGACACACAAGCACTTTATCATGTACTATATCTGAAAGAGAGCATAAGAAGAAATAAATCAGCTCACAGTTTCTATTGACTCTCACCTCTGACTGAGATCCAGCTCTTGTGTTTGCAGTAGTAGAAACCCTCATGTGACTTTGAGACAGTAGAGATGATCATCTGTGTAGTTTTATTCTGGATGAGTGATCCATCTTTATAGAAATCAGCTCTGAGGTTTGGTGGAGTTGAATGTTGATATAAACAGCGTAGAGTCAGAGTATCTCCTTCAGTTACAGGATGAACAGGACTCTCCAGCATCACACCAGCTACAGAAACAGAAGAAATGTGTGCTGATTGCAAATAGTAAGAATAATTCAACAGTGCTGTGACTACAATAAAAATAAGTTAATTATTTTCTCCTGACAGAACTACATTTTTATACACTGCCCATTGGTGTCCAGATGGAATTTAGGTGTGTTGTTATATGGTTGTTATGGTATTATGGGTGTTTCCTAGGGGATAACAAGGTAGTTGCTTACCGGCCCAAGTCAAATACAGACCAATTCTTTATCTTGGTCCCTAAATATGGGGGATCCTCCTTTTATGTAGAACAATCCCCTAGCACTCAGTAAAAGTGTGATCTAGTTAATTTAATTGAATTGTATTTAACACTTCCCTTGATATGTAAACTGCCAGTGAAATGATTAAATACATATGCACAGACTCACAGTGTACAGTGATATTAACAGGATGATATTTCTCTCCAGATTCAGACTGACACCAGTACACTCCAGTGTCTGATGTGTTGGTGGAGTTGATTGTACAGGTAGATCCTGTTTGTGATCCCCACACTGATGATGAACAATCTTCCATCTGTTTACTGTATCTTCTCACTCTCCATCTATCAGAGTTACTCTGGGTGTGTTAAGGCCAGTTGGAGCTAAACTTTTCTGGACATTGGCCCTTCCAGGATCTAGTTTGGAGTTTTTACTTTGCACATGCTTTTTGATCATTACAAATAATCATGTAAAATTATTTTCTTAGAATAGGAGATACAGTATGCTGTCTCTCGCATTACATACATTATGCGTAGTTATGTATGTAGTCTTGAAGAGGACCCTTTTTTCTCTCATTTGGACTCGGCCTTGACTTGGACTCGAACCTCTTTGGACTCGGTCTTGACTAGTCCTGGACTTGGACTTGACAAAGCTGGACTTGACTACAGCTCTACCACTGCCTCCTTTCATTTTTAATTTAAACATAATGATAGCCGCATAAATATACTTAGTTCAGGGAAATGTGTATATATACAACCATTACAATGAAACAAAATTTTATATCAATTGCCTCTATTTATTTTCATTTTAACATATAAATATATTGAATAAAGTCCAAAGATTACCGGTTACCCAAAATGAATTATATTTTATGTTTAACCACTAAAGAGACATCAGAGCCAGTGAAAAAAATCAGAAGGACTAGTCAAGGTGAGACTGCTCTCGGTGGATATGTGATCACTGAGCTCCCGCTGACCGTGTGGAGCTGATCACGGCATGTCACCATATTCTAATTTGTTGAAATCGTAAAGTGGTGGGTTTTTGTTTAATGTGAGCAATATTCATCACAATTAAAAGAACCGTAGACGTAATCTGTCTATGTGCACTGAATTTATTTAACAGACAAGTTTCACAATTTGAATTGAATTACTGAAATAAATTAACTTTAATTTAATTTAATTTACAGGCACTAATTTATTGTGATGATGCACCTGTTTATTCATATTCAAAATATGTCAGTAGGTTAGTTGTGTATCGATACAGTATTTATGTGAAGCATTCATATAGTCTGTATTTTTTAGCTTATGAATAGGTAAACATTTATATATAGTATTTAGTATAATATAGTATATTTATAGTCAAAACCTATCATTAGGTTTGTTGTGTATAGGTTGATACTGTTTTACTTCATTGTTATGTGTTATGTCTGTATTTATGTAGCACTGTGGTCCTGAGGCACGACATTTCGTTCCACTGTATGTCCCCACATGTAGCAGAACGACAATAAAGCTCAACTTGAACTTGATCATTATAGCGTGGCTGTGTACACACACTGCCAACACACATTTCAGTTCAAACTACTTTTAAAAGTGCATGTATCACCTGATGACCCCTTTCATTTTAATTACTTTGAATAATTTAATTATATTTGTGCACACATACCAGACATTAGGAGTGTGACGAGATCTCTTGGCGAGAACATGGCGCAGACTTTTCAGATATATTTGCATTACACTGGCTCCTTCACCAGAAGTGGTATGTAAGATATTTTATGTTCACATGTGCAAGTAGCCGCATGATAACAAGAAAAATTACAGTAGACTTTATCCAGTCAGAAAAATACAGAACATGGAATGTCACAGAATTTGTCAAATTCTGAATGAATTAATCAAAAGTAGGTCATTAGACTTAAATAAAACCACGATACAGACTAGTATCTGTTAATATGAAGCAATAAAAGTCAATTTAAATATGATTTCTGCATGTTCTTCTATCTTCCTGTCTCTATTAATAAATGGTGCAGACATGCGGTTTCAGCATCTGCTGTCTCACTAAAGGAGGACATAAACACATGATCATCTCCAGAACTGCTCTGAGTCACTTCATGAGCATTTTACCATTTGATTGAGTAAAACTAGCATCATATCTCAAAACCAGAACTGTAAAGGTATTCACGGTAACCCAACAAAAAAGTCTGGTTTGATTTGAGGACATTGTACATCCTAATGAAAAATAGTTATAGGCACATAGCTGCTTTAATTACTGCTACTAATACTAAAATAAAAAAAAAAACACTATTTTTAAGGAATAATCACACAACATTTCTTCCATGTTTGAATATTAATAGTAAATCCACTTTGTTTGCAAAAAAATAAAGTTTGCTTAATTTTCAATAATTAAAAGATAAATGAAAAAATAATAATAATGTTTTATAGCTTCACTGTATAACCTGAAATTTTTAAGTACACAAAAATTTTTGAGGAAAACAAATCTGTATTTTGATAAGTTAGGCTACTATATTTTAATGTATTATCTTAAATATGAACACACTGATGTAGCATCTGCTTAGAATAATCATTTGGGCTTTATGTTTTAGGGATTCCTTTAGCCTTTTGACATTTGCATATAAATTACAGACTATGGCCCCATATTATACATTTATATGAGTGCTTAATGGCAAGGTTTACCCCCATTATCTAGAAGAGCTTGAGCAGACCTTCTTTTGGGTCTGTCCCCATCCAACTTCAAACACATTCTGAGATAACTAGATGTCCCTCGATGCCAGACACCAAAAATCACATTTTCACAAAACACAACACACACACACACACATACACACACACACACTTATTCATTTAGACTATATATATATATATATATATATATATATATATATATATATATATATATATATATATTTATATATATATATTAATCTCTTTCCTATCTTCAGAAGGACCACATGAAAATATCCAGCTTCCTTCTAATAAGAATTCATCAAGAATGTCCATTGCAAGTACTGTTTACAACTATTAAGATGCGTGTTTAAGTCTGAGCCCCTTTTTAAGGTGAATTTTGATTCTTGAATGATTCTCATTAGGTTGTGGTTAATTTATGTTAAATACTGCCATTATTTTGCTCTTCCATCCATTTTCTTTACTTTCCTTCATTCTGTATATATAAATTGGTGTTTTGCTTGGTTTAGTTATATGCTAGCTATAGGTTCATTTATTAAATCTCTTATATTCACAATCGATTTGTCTCTGTGTGCTGCCGACAAACCCAAAGTCACTGAATGTTTGCTATCTTGTTACATGCTAACCTTCTACTAGTTAGTACACAAGTAGAGCAGTTATTCTTCCTTGGCCATGCAGGAAAATAACCTTTTCTAAAATTTATTAATGGTTTTGTTATTCTGCTCGGTGGACGGACAGATCAAATAATTGTAATATCCATTCTGCTACAGTTAATTCTAAAATCTTATCTAAATATTCATCATTATAATTAATCATAAATATTCACTTTTGGAGCTAATTTGCTACACTGGTTTGTAGTTCAAACAGTTTAACTGTTTTACTGCACGTTCTTATTTTTCTTGTTCTTTCCCTACAGAGGCTAATGAACTGGAAGTCTTGCACATTGACAGAAAATGGCTTACTTCCACGCTGAAAAAATAATATATATTCTTTTTTTTTTTTTTTTTATTAAATGGCTGATCGTTTTGTTAGTTAACACTCTTATTCCTTCCTCGTCTGGTACCATATAGAGGCCTTTGAAGCTGCTTTGACACTGCAACTGTTTGGTAACTGTTGAAATCCATTATATGGACAAAAATCATAATTTCTTTTTGACTGAAGAAATAAAGAGATGAACATACTGGATGACGGGGATGAGTAACTTTTTAGGACATTTTAATTTTAAAGTGAACTACAGTACTCCTAGGTTTGAAATGTTGCATAAATTACAGTTTGCCTGAAATGTTTGTATTGAATCATTTTGCATTCTACCTATGAAACAAATGCACTAGATGTAAGGTTTTTTGAAGGCGGGCCACTGGAAACTTTTTAGCTGTTTAGGATCAATTTTCATAACAATGAATTTTATATATGGTAATGAAATATTTAGAGTTTTGATATTTCGAATTTGGTCATTGCGCTACTTTGGTCACTGCAGTACTTTTACCACCAACCAACCACACCCAGACACATCATGATAACTCACATCGGGTAATAGAGTCATTACTAGTGAGTATCCATGATCTTCTTTAGAATACTGATCCAAATAAAGGATTTATTAACACTTGAGTCATTACTAGGGGGTTTACCCTAATCTTCTCTTTTGAATTAGTCATATATTATTCATAATCCACATTAATTATACAGTAGTTCTCCGGAATATATGAAAAATGAGCTACCACTTTCAACTGAGCGCTATACTTTTCTTGTTAGTTAATAATAGTTTCTAGAATGTTAATTGTACTTTAGTTATTTGTTCCTGTGTAGTTATTCATTAACGATGGAACAGTATTCTAAAGTGTTACCACTAATGTTAATGTCTAAATATAGCAACAGAGACAATAAATATAAACAAATCTTTGTAACCAATTCAACACCATTTCAAAACACAAAACTGAATGACTCTACAATCATCTACAACACAACAGAGTGCATTACACAAAGTACTAACTGCACACTTCTCTCAAACTCATCTTTCACTCATATATGACAAACTAGAGCTGGACTTTAAATTCTGACATCAGTAAGAAAAAAAAGGAAAATAAAATTAAGGAACACTTATTCACATGATCCTATTCAGAAAATAATAGCAATTATCATCCAGTGAAATACACAAAAATAAAATAACACTCACAAAGCACGAGAGGAAGTTGACTGAGCTCCATACTGACTGAATGATGACAGACGGTTAAAGACACAGAAAGTGTTAAAGCCTCAAGACTTCCTGAAACCTGCAGTCAGATCTTTAGGAACATCAAGACAGATTAAATACATGCAAATGTACCTCATGTGTTACAGAAATTCTTTTGATAATGTTGATAATCATGTGAACTTTGAAACCCCCATCCCCCCAAAAAAAGTCACACTAACATGTAGGTTTTATACAGAAATGTTGCAAGGAAAACCCACCATTTTGTGTCTGTTTTGCTCCTCATGTGCCTTCCATGCATATATTTGGTCCTTCCTGATCCCATTGTGTTAAGTGCATTCCAGGTGTTTCCTATATTGTTTCATTGATCCCAGGTGTGTAAATAGTGTTCCCTGTTTTCAGTTCTTGGTCAGCTGTTGTACATGTCATTTGTGTCTCTGAGAATTCCACATGTATGAGTTAAATTCTATGTCAAAGAATGTTCCTGTGTATATGTTCCTGTGTATATGTCTATGTTCCTGTGTATATTGTGACAGTTATACGTTTTTTATTATCATTTTCACCGATCTCATGATGTGAAAAAAAAAAAAAACATTGAAATCTGAAGGCTAACAGCTGAAAAACAGCAGCAGCAGCACAGCAAAGACAAACACAAACACAAAATGGTAACAACAAAACAATAGTACATGTGCAGTTCTGTACACAACATGTTGTGCAGTGTATTTCTTTTTTATTTTTTGTCCAATTTAAGAACCATTTAATTGACTTTTTATTAAAAAAAAATTGTAATGACTTTTAGAGCCATATATATATATATATATATATATATATATATATATATATATATATATATATATATATATATATATATATATATATGCTATTTAAAAGTAATATATTTGAAATATATGTCACGTTTGAAAGCAAGATTTTTTGCATTTAATACTATCCCCAACTGGGAGAGGTCGCTGGTTTCCAGCCGCTCCCCAAATTAATTCCAGTGTTTTTGTACAGTCTAACAGTAGGACGGTGCACTCTAATGTAAACATTCACTAACATTAGCAAATCATACATGAAAAACTCTCCATGAAAAACGCAATACATGAAATTGCATAGACATGAACAGCCATAAATCACTTAAAGGGGGGGTGAAATGCTATTTCATGCATACTGAGTTTTTTACACTGTTAAAGAGTTGGATTCCCATGCTAAACATGGACAAAGTTTCAAAAATTAAGTTGTATGTTTGAAGGAGTATTTCTGTTCCAAAAATACTCCTTCTGGTTTGTCACAAGTTTCGGAAAGTTTTTTTCGAGTATGGCTCTGTGTGACGTTAGATGGAGTGGAATTTCCTTATATGGGTGCTAAGGGCGCGTCTGCTGGAAGAGCCATAGAGCGCGCGCTCCCGTATAGCAGAGCAGAGAGAGGCTGTGCACAGACAATCACTCATCACAGCGAGAGCGTCGCGAAATGTCACAAAAGGAGTGTGTTTTTGGTTGCCAGGGCAAGACAACCCTGCACAGATTACCAAAAGAGAAACAGCATTAAGGGACCAGTGGATGGAGTTTATTTTTTACAGAGCATCAACGGAGTTGTGCAAGTGTTTGTGTTTGTTCCCCTGCATTTCGAAGATGCTTGTTTTACAAACAAGGCCCAGGTTGACGCTGGATTTGCACATCGTTTATTTCTTAAGGATAATGCAATCCCAACAAAAAAGGGTCACGATCGTGTGTTGGAACCGCAGGCGGTGAGTAAAACTGCTTCAAATATCTCTGTGTTATTAACTTAGCTATTGGCGCGTAAGCACATCAAGTAAACAACATGCGATGTTGTCATCAAACTGCACTTTCCACATGTACAGCTTGAAAAAAAAAAAAAAAAAAAGACGACAAAGTGGAACTTAGTCATTTTCCAAAACCGCTAAGCAAATATATACAGTTTCAGTACATACCACATAGAAAAGGCTTTGCTGATGCTGCTCTTGCTAAATTTCAGCCTCTGGATCTGTGTCACAGCTTCCAGACGCGCTCAACACAAAATCCTACTGGCGCTCGTGATTCTTTAGCTCCGCCCACACGTCACGCCTCTAGGCGCTCGTGTTTTTCCGGGAAAAATTGGTACAGACTATCTTTCTCTTATGAATATAATAAAACTAAAGACTTTTTGGAGTTATGAAGGATGCAGTACTACTCTATAGGTACTCAAGATTAACAAGATATTGAGTGAAAACGAGCATTTCACCCCCCCCCCCCTTTAATTAGGTGGAGGTGTTACTTGTATCTCCTGTGAAAAGGGGGTTCCGTTTGATGTCATTGAAAGGGAGTTTCCCGATGTTGCTGATTGGCTGGAAGTTCAGTAGTCGCTGAAGTGACGTCTTGGGAAGCCCGTGGTTGGGTGTTGGCTGACGATGTGGAGTTGTGCGGGCTGGTTGAATTTGAATGAGCACTCAAGGTCACACTCATTAGAACATAACTCAGAACACAAAACTCTCAACGAAAAAAAAAAAGAAACTAAAGTAAAAGAACAGAAGTAAAACTTGATGAGTTGCACAGTTGCTTTTAAAACTAAGGGAGTGGGATCTCATAATTCTACCCAAAAACACTGCCATAAATAAAGAATGGTATCAAAACTTTCTACAAGAGCGATGACTTCTAATGATCCAAAAGCAGTTTGGTGATGATTTGTACATTTTCCAGCTTAAAGGAGCTCCATGTCAAAAAACAAGAGTGATAAAGAAGTGGCTCAAAGATAACTACATTGAAATTTTAGATCCGTTGCCAGGCAACTCCCCTGATCTCAATCCCATAAAGAACCTGTGGTCAGTCCTCAAAAGGCGGGTGGACAAGCAGAAGCCAACAAATTGTGATCGATTCAGAGAACTTTATGGCCATCAGTCAGGATTTGGCCTAGAAACTAATTTCCAGCTTGCCATGGTGAATTACAGAGGTTATGAAGATTGACTGAAGCAAACAAATTTCAAAATTTGTCACTGCCAAAACATTTGGCCATGACTAGACATTTTGACAGTAAATCCCGATTCATTATAGTGAGAAGTAATTATTCTTTGGCTCTTACGGTGACACTGCAAGTTTTAACAAAGTATCAGCTCCAGATATGTTTTTTTTTAAGAAAAGGCGACTTTTCTTTATTAAAAACAAATACAATAAAAATACATTTGCTTACAAATCATGTTATGTTTATGTGGTTATAATGTGTTTTAATATTACAGTAGAACACTATCATCAGCTACTTTTCTCCACATGTTTTGGGAATGTCCAATTGTTGTCAAACTGTGGACACATTAATTCTGTTTTATCCTTTTAACTACAAACTGATTACACGTCTAATCCATGTTTATGTCTTTTTTATGCCATGTTCATGGTTTTCCAGTGGCAAAGAAGACAATAATACAAAAATGGTTTACTCCACAGTACTCACGTCTGCGCAAAAACATTTTAGATCCACAGCCTCCTTGTGAAGGTACAACAGCACAAGTGAAAAAAAGGCTAAACCTAATATTATCAATGCATGGCAATATATTTCTTACAAAAAAATTTGACTATATAAAGGAATGAACAGAAGCTTTTTTTATTATTATTGATATTTCTGTTGCTCCCACTTCCCTGTTTGAATTGTTTGAATGGATGTTGTTGTTTTAATTAAAGACAATAAAAAAGTTGAGTACTGTACTTGTGATGCTAAAGCTCAGTGTAGTTCAGGAATGGGAAGAGGGGTTTTATCCATATTACCAATATTGTATTGGTCAAAAATAACAAAAACCAAATGGGTTAAACCCAGTGTAAATCTGTTAATCTTTGATGAAACTTGCCAGACATTATAACTTTCTAATAATCCTGAAGACCTTGATTAGTTTGTTCAGGTGGGTTTGTTAAACAGTTTAACATGCATGTTTCTGGTTAAAGTCAGTATTAAATTAAAAAAAAAGACCCTTGTTCTTAGCCTTTTCTAAAGTTTAACCACATAAAACAGTCAGTTCATCATGGATAAAATCCAGTGAGAAGGAAATCAATGGAGGTCAAGTGGGATGGTAATTCTGGTTCATGTTGACTTTGACAACCATGAGATGCCAAAAAGTTATTCATCATGAATCAGGAGTGACTTCTGTATTTGACACACACACACACACATGGAGCGATCAGAAAGGGAGTTCATTTCTGCATTTAAATGCAGTAATTATCAAAACTGAAGATGATTTTCTCACCGTCACAACTGATTACACTAAAGCTTCTTCATCTTCAAGATGTACCTGTTAAATACACAAAACACACACACACACACACACACACACACACACACAAAACGACATTTTCAGTATTTGCTTATTGCCAAGCATGTTTTGTCTGTCTTCATTAATTGTTTTCATGGACTATTATCGTATTTCAACTAGATTTACTGAAAAAAAAAAAAAAAAAAATATGTGTCAGTGAGAGAAGTTGTGTATTTTAGGAATAAGATAGACATGAAGAGATAGAGCCAATGCAATATTAATAACACATTGTTCCTGAAGCAACTTTACAAAGAACAAACCCTCAGTAAGTAAGCCACATAATATTATATGATAATACTGACTCATTTGTTTAAATATAATGATTATTGAAATATAATAATTATCTTCTAATAAATCAGTCAGATGTTTCACCTCTCATTCTGTAGCATTTGAAAATCAGCACAACTGTTACTAGCAGATATGGACAAACTGCCAGAACAGAACTGAGTGTGTGGAGGACCGAGATCTGAGATTCTGAAGGAGACACTGAAACACAGACACACAAGCACTTTATCATGTACTATACCTGAACGAGAGCATAAAAAATAAATCAGCTCACATATACAGCAGCATTCATTTGAGACTCCTCTAACTGAGATCCAGCTCTTGGGTGACTCTCCTCTCTCTGAGTGTTTGCAGTAGTAGAAACCCTCATGTGACTTTGAGACAGTAGAGATGATCATCTCTGTAGTTTGATTCTGGATGAGTGATCCATCTTTATAGAAATCAGCTCTGAGGTTTTGTAGAGTTGAATGTTGATATAAACAGCGTAGAGTCAGAGTATCTCCTTCAGTCAAAGGATGAACAGGACTCTCCAGAATCACAAAAACTAGAAAAGAAAACAAACAAACACACATACATATACATATACATATACATATACATATACATATATAACAAACACACACACAGGTGCATCTGAAATTAGAATGTCATGGAAGATATCAATATTTCAGTAATTCAACTCAAATTATGAAATGTGTGTAATAAATAAATTCAATGAATACAGACTGAAGTAGTTTAAGTCTTAAGGTTCTTTAAATTGTCACTTCCTGTTTGTTGTTGGCACCTGTACTGTGTTTGAGCTCCATCACTATATTCTTTTTATCGACTATTTTTATCTTAAAAAAAAAATTTTATACACCATCATTTCCGTTTATATAACGTGTGAATATATCCTCTATTTTATTGTACAACAAAAACAATCAGAGCGCCTCGTTATCACTAGTTTTATTTTGAGCTCCTGGGTCCGCTATTAGCTTATAGACCGTTAGCATCAGCGGCGTGGTTGCTGCTAACTGCGCTTACATTGCTAATACTCTATTCACACACATTACCACTGCTGTACTCACTGTTACTTGCTTTAATGGCAGATGAATGTCTACCTTTCTTTGCAGGCAAGGACATGTTCGAGCTGCATTGGGTGCGACCTGGAGGTGAGGCAGGCCCAGCTGAGAGAGCCGAGAGTCACGCTGGAATCATCCCAGGCTGACGCTCACAAGTCCGGGGTAAGTATACAGCGTTCTGTTAACAGTCCCACTTCGTCTACTACATGTGTTTCTCTGCACAGGCCCGATGCACCCAGGACGCGATCTTCCCAGATGTCCTTCACTCTCGGCGCTGGGACACCATGGACCCTGGGTGCATCCACAGCGGAGGACGTGAGCCAGGCCCTGGGTGACGACTTCTCCCCCTCCGTTCTTCGAGATCTCCACACGGAACCACTTCGCTGCCCTCCGCGAGACAGGACGCGACGCTGTGATCATCGGAGACTCCATCGTCCGACACGTCCGTGCTACGTTAGCTGAAGGTAAAGCGCACACTCATTGTTTCCCTGGTGCTCATGTTCTTGATGTTTTTGCGCAGATACCCACGATCCTGAAGGCCGACGAGAGCCCCAGAGCGGTCGTGCTTCACGCTGGGGTTAACGAAAACATGCTGCAGCAGACAGAGACGCTGAAGAGGGACTTCAGCAGCCTGATCGAGACGGTTCACAGCACGACTCCCGCGGAGACGATCATCGTGTCAGGACCACTGCCCACGTATCGACGAGGACACGAAAAGTTCAGTAGACTTTTTGCTTTAAATGAATGGTTGTTGTCACGGTGTAAAGAACAGAAACTGCTATTTGTTAATAACTGGAATCTTTTCTGGGAGCATCCTAGGCTGTTTCGCGCTGATGGCTTGCACCCCAGCAGAGTCGGAGTGGAGCTGCTCTCTGACAACATCTCCAGGACACTTCGCTCCATGTGACTAGTAAGACAATTCTCAAATAACTATTATAATGAATTTTGTTCCACCCGCTTAAATGATAAAAGTACTTGTGCTGTACAATCTATTAAGACGGTGTCTGTTCCCCGAATAGTGAGGTCAAAATATAAATTGAATGTAGGATCTAGAAAAAATCTTATCGTGATTAAACCAGAAACATGTAAAGTAAATGAACAAAAACAATCTTTAAAGTTTGGGCTCATAAATATTAGATCACTCACACCCAAAACAGTTATTGTAAATGAAATGATCACAGATAATAGTTTTGATGTACTCGGCTTCACTGAAACCTGGCTAAAACCAAATGATTATTTTGGTCTAAATGAGTAAACTCCAACAAACTACTGTTATAAGTATGAGCCCCGTCAGACTGGTCGTGGCAGAGGTGTTGCAACAATATACAGTGATATTCTCAATGTTACCCAGAAAATGGGATACAAGTTTAACTCATTCGAAATACTTCTGCTCAATGTTACTCTGTCAAACATGCAAAATAAATCTAATGTATCTCTTGCTCTGGCTACTGTGTACAGTATATATCAGGGTGCGTACTGGACAGAGGACTCAGATGCAGAGTAAAGAAAAGGAGAATCTTTGTTCTCACCACAAAACACAAAATAACATAAACAATAATGAAATGCTCTGGCGCACACAGAGATCTCCGAGCTGGCCAGCACAGTGCGGACCACTCGCGCTGCCGGATCTCTGAATTACGGATCCTTTGACAAAAGAACAGAAGATGAGACTGATACTGAGAATCATGCAAAAGATGGGCAAAGACAAAACAATCTACTCACGACCACAGACAAAAAAGCAGAGACATATAAGGGAGTGGGGGAACGAGTGACAGGTGGGGAAGAATCAGCTCTTGATCTGCACAACCCCGCCACGATCAGCGCTGATTGCCCAGACCACCAGACGCTAATCATGGGAGATTTTAATATTCACATTGATAATACAAATGATGCATTAGGACTTGTGTTTACTGACCTAATAAACTCTTTTGGAGTCAAGCAAAATGTCACCGGGCCCACTCATCGTTTTAATCATTCACTTGATTTAATTATATTGCATGGAATCGATCTTACTGCTATAGATATCGTACCTCAATGTGATGATATTACAGACAATTTCCTTGTATCGTGCATGCTGCATATCACTGATATTAACTATATGTCTCAGCATTACCGTCTGGGCAGAACTATTGTTCCAGTCACCAAAGACAGATTCGCAAATAACCTGCCTGATCTATCTCAACTGCTATTTGTACCCAAAAATATACATGAATTATACAAAATGACTGACAACATGGGCACTATTTTTTCTAATACATTAGAAGCTGTTGCACCCATCAAATTGAAAAAGGTTAGAGAAAAACGTACTGTGCCATGGTATAACAGTAATACTCGCTCTCTCAAGAAAGTAACTCGTAGTCTTGAATGCGAATGGAGAAAAACTAACTCGGAAGTTTTTAGAATTGCATGGAAAAACAGTATGTCCAGCTATAGACAGGCTCTAAAAACTGCTATGGCAGAGCATATCCACAAACTCATAGAAAATAACCAAAACAATCCAAGGTTTTTATTTAGCACAATGGCTAAATTAACTAATTTCCAGACGCCAGCTGATTTAAATATTCCACCAACGTTAAATAGTAATGACTTTATGAATTTCTTCACTGATAAAATAGATAACATTAGAAATACAATGCGAATGTAGATTCTACAGCGTCTAACACTTCAGTTTCATCCATCGCACCCAAAAATAAACTGCAGTGCTTTACAAATATAGGACAGGAAGAGCTAAATAAACTTTTCACTGTATCTAAACCAACAACATGTTTATTAGATCCTGTACCCACTAAATTACTGAAAGAGTTGTTACCTGTAGCCGAAGAACCACTTCTCAATATTATTAACTCATCGTTATCTTTAGGTCACGTCTTAAAACCATTCAAGCTGGTGGTTATTAAAGGGTGCCATCTGTAATGTTTGGCAAAAAAAAAACAAGTCATAGTCCACATTCCATACCAGATGGGGGCAGTATGCCTCAATAAAGTGAATTGGTCTACTCTAGAGTAACAAACGAGAAACGGCATAGTCTCTATGCTCCGCCCCTACTTTCACAACAACACTACAGCCATAGCCGAAGCCTAACTGTGCGTTCACACCGCCGGCATCTAGAGCATCAAAAATCGCTCTTGTCGCTCTGCTCACGACGCTGCAGAAAGATTTGTGAACGCTCAGACGCTCTAACGTAGATCAAATACTTATTTTGTATTTAAAGCGGCCGCAAAGCAAACAAGCTTGTTGATCTCGTGCAGACTAACCACAAGGAGTTATAAGTTAACCTCATTAAATATTGTTGTGGACGAAATATTAGGATCCTTTACTTAAAAAGAACAATCTCAGACACCTTGGTCCACGTATCACTTATTAATTTATTTTTTATGTCCCTGTACGCAAACAGGGACACTTCATAGATTAATACAAACGCTAAACAGCAATAATCAACCTGTCCTTTATTCTGCTTGGGAACTAATGTGCCAACTCTCAAGCATTCACCGTGAGACACACGCAATTGACTCTTTTCACACGCTTTCATGCCACACATCAATTTTTTCACGCACAGAAAAACCACGAAGCAAAGAGGACACGGAGACCAACAGACTAGACAGAGCAGGTTAGTTATGATATAATAAAATGGGTAACGTTAAGTTATAGCTAGCTAATTATCAAACGCAGCTACGGTTAGCCATCGCTAACATTAATACGTTTATCGAACAGCCTTCGATACATTTCTATGTTATAACTTCCTGAAAACAAATACACAAACATATAAAACAAACTTCTAGCGAAATACTAACAGCATCTAACTTACCAATCCAAAAGAAATGTTGCAAGTTCGGAGTCGAACCTCATTTCTTTCCGGTCCATCAGTTGTCTCCAGCGATTAAAAGCAGTGCCGATGTTTACTCTGGTTCGGCTCCTTTTCTTATCGGATTTGATTTGTGATTCCGAGCGCGGTTGTTTCCCTGTAGCGGGTGGCGCTCTCTTCCCTGAACTGAAATGAAGTACTGGGCTGTACTTTTCACATGATTGACATCAGGTTCAGGCACGCCCAGAAGCCGTGCAAGCTATTTGTGTATTGCAGGTTGGCTGGTGGTTATGCTGCCCGCATACCGCCTTCCATGGCCGAAACTGGTAGTACGACACCTGTCGGGCCGGGGCTAGTAATGCTAATGAAGGTTGATATCTCCGCAGCACTATAACTTGACATTTTTTTTATGACATCATCGCCCTTATTTCTTCTCATTCTTTTGATGCGTGTAGGACATGTTATGGATATTTTTACCTCAATTTTTGTATATGGCACCTTTAAGCCTCTTATTAAGAAACCAAAACTAGATCCTAGTGAACTGGAAAATTATAGGCCTATTTCAAATCTTCCATTTATGTCAAAATTTTTTGAAAAAGTTGTGTCTGCTCAATTGAGCACCTTCCTGCACAAAAATGATCTGTATGAAGAATTTCAGTCAGGTTTCAGGCCCGACCATAGCACAGAAACTGCACTTAAAATTTAAAATGACCTGCTTCTTGCGTCAGATAAAGGTTGATTCTCATTTCTAGTTTTACTTTATCTTAGTGCTGCGTTTGACACCATAGATCATAACATACTCATAGATCGATTACAAAACTATACAGGTATTCGAGGGCAGGCACTAAGATGGTTTAGATCCTACCTGTCCGATCACTATCATTTTGTTTACTTAAATGGGGAGTCATCGCATTTATCATCAGTAAAATATGGAGTGCCACAATGATCCGTCCTAGGTCCCCTTATATTTTCAATAAACATGTTGCCCCTTGGTAATATTATTAGAAAATACGTAATTAGCTTCCACTGTTACGCTGATGATTCTCAGCTCTATATTTCAACGAGACCCGATGAAACCTCTAAATGATCAAAGCTAACAGAGTGTGTTAAAAATGTAAAAGATTGGATGAGCAATAATTTTCTCCAATTAAATTCGGATAAGACAGAGATATTAATTATTGGACCAAAAAACACTCCACAGAATCTTGTAGATTACAATCTGCAACTAGACGGATGTACTGTTACTTCTTCTAGAGTCAAAATCTGGGTGTTATATTAGACAGTAACTTTTCTTTTGAAAATCATATTTCCCATGTTACAAAAGCTGCATTCTTCCATCTTAGAAACATTGCCAAGCTACGAAACATGTTGTCTGTTTCTGATGCAGAAAAGCTAGTTCATGCATTCATGACCTCTAGACTGGACTATTGAAATGCACTTCTAGGTCATCATCTGGCTGACTACGACTTGTAAAAAATTTACTACAAATCCTGTCATACGTGCACAAACTGACAATCACCACTTATAAGCTATAACTAAATATTGTAGAAACATAAATTTCTGTAAAGTTGCTTTGTAACGATTTGAATTGTAAAAAGCACTAAACAAATAAACTTGAATTGAATTGAATTGATGATTTTGGCTCATAATTAACAAAAACCCACCATCTCAACAAATTAGAATAATGGTGACATGCCAATCAGCTAATCAACTCAAAACACCTGCAAAAATTCCTGAGCCTTCAAAAGTCTCTCAGTTTGGTTCACTAGGCTACAAAATCATGGGGAAGACTGCTGATCGGACAATTGTCAAGAATACAATCATTGACACCATTCACAATGAGGATAAGCCACAAATATTATTTGCCAAATAAGCTGGCTGTTCACAGAGTGCTGTATCCAAGCATGTTAACAGAAAGTTGAGTGGAAGGAAAAAGTGTGGAAGGAAAAAATGCACAACCAAATGAGTGAACCACAGCCTTATGAAGGATTGTCAAGCAAAATTGATTCAAGAATTTGAGTGAACTTCACAAGGAATGGACTGAGGCTGGTGTCAAGGCATCAAGAGCTACCACACACAGACATGTTGAGGAATTTGTAACTCGTGTAAAGACGCTCCTCAACCACAGACAACGTCAGAGGCGTCTTACCTGGGCTAAGGAGAATAAGAACTGGACTGTTGCCCTTAAGTGGTCCAAAGTCCTCTTTTCAGATGAGAGCAAGTTTTGTATTTCATTTGGAAACCAAGGTCCTAGAGTCTGGAGGATGGGTGGAGAAGCTCACAGCCCAAGTTTCTTGAAGTCCAGTGTAAAGTTTCCACAGTCTGTGAATATTTGGGGTGGAATTTCATCTGCTGGTGTTGGTCCATTGTGTTTTTTGAAAACCAAATTCACTGCACCTATTCACCAGGTAGTTTTGGAGCAATTAATAAATGAACTTCCATGGCATTCTAATTTATTGAGATGAACATGTATGGACCTGATGGACCTGTAGCGGTGGGTCCTTGGATTCAAAATGGTTGAAGAATCCTGATCTAATATTTCTTGATTGTGTTTTATCAACTTGCTTTATGAATTGATTGTAAACTGCCAGTAAAGTGAATAAATACAGAAACAGAGACTCACAGTGTACAGTGATATTAACAGGATGACTGTTCTCTCCAGATTCAGACTGACACCAGTACAATCCAGTGTCTGATGTGATGGTGGATCTGATTGTACAGGTAGATCCTGACTGTGATCCCCACACTGATGATGAACAATCTTGCAGCCCCCAACTCTCTGTGTATCTTCTCACTCTCCATCTTTCAGAATTACTCTGGTCCTCACAGCTCAGAGAGAGAGAGACAGATGTGAAGTGTTGAGTTCTGCTGGGACTGATGATCAGAGAGACTCGAGGAGAACAACCTGAGGAAGAAGTTACAGCTACAATGTTTCAGATTTGTGCATGAAATTTCTCTTTACTTAATCTGATCCAAGATTTTAAGATTCTGTTTGAACTCACCAGTGACCCATACTGGCTGTGTGTTGCTGTAGGTTGTATAATAAGCTGGTTTTATTCTCTCTGCTCTGCACACATAAACTCCTGTGTGTTTTAGAGCAGCAGAACTGACTGTGTAGTTTCCTCCAGCTCCTCTGCTGCTGTCTGAGAGCATCTGATAATTATGACTGCTGTAGTCTGCATGAAGTGAGAATATCACCATAAACACATCTTCCTGATCCCTTTAAATATAAGCTTAAAATATGGTCTCCTAACCCAGTGTAATATGCAGAGATGACTATATGCAAGCCATTAATAGGTCAATTTTTCAGAAAAATAAATTATACTGATTCTATCAAAATATTGCTCCATTTGTGCAGACCAGTGAGACACAGTATTGTTGGCTAACTATTCGTTTAGGATGGGAAACTTGTTTGATAATTTCCCCCTTGACCTTTTGTTTGTTTGCTTTTAAAGACTTGTGGCACTTAAATGACACTTCATGAACCCAACGTAATACTGTTGACTGAGTCACATTAAATAACATTTTTGACATTAAGTATTAATAATATTAACAAATAAAGCACATTCGTCTCACCAGATGAAATGGTTACAGTGTACCAGGTAAATGTCCAGTCTGCAGAAAAGTTGTTAACCTCACAGATCAGAGTTACTGGATCTCCTTCAGTCAACCACTTTTGTGGAGAAACACTTAAAACTGCTCTGAGTTCTGGAATTGTGAAATAGCTTATTAATAACATGTCAAATGAGTGTGTATATTAAGATATGTTCAAACTCACCTGATACTGTCAGCGTAACAGCATCACTGTATTGTGATCTGCGTGATCCTCCTCTCTCTGCTCCATAACAGAAGTATTGACCAGCATCAGACTCAGTAACAGGACTGAATGTGTGTTCCTGTAGTTCACTGAAAACACTGACTGAACCGTTTTTATACCAGCTGTACTGCCAGCTAGTGATTCCTTCCGAATATGTGTCACATCTGAGAGTCACCGTTTCTCTTCTGAATACATGTTGAGCAGGTTCAATGGTCAATTTGGCTTTTGGTCTTTCTGTATAATGACAAAAAATTAACAACAATATGATAGGAGAACATTTAAAAAATGTAAAATAAATATACATAGCATTCACATTCTTCTCGGATGATCTCATTTCCGGAGCTGTACTTCCCTTACTCTAAGGCTAATACATTTATTTCACGATCTTGGTGATTATGTACAAGCATTTTTTATATGCCAATATTATATCAGCCAATTTTTACTTTTACTCCACTACATTTTCAAATTAAAATTTATACTTTTAAAATGTATACTTTATACTTTTACTCATTTATACATTTCCCCAAAGCATATTCGTTACTAACTATGAAATAGTCAGAAGAACACTAACTGCAAGCAAACAGGTTTGATAAATCAGTGGTCTGGAATCTGCAAGTTAGACTCTTTAAAACACCTTTGCTCACGTGCAAACAAGTGCGCACACAAATGTGGGTTATTTCATTTTCAACTCAATTTGAGGCTGGGGTGCGCGATATACAGTATACTGTATATGTGATAATATGGTAAGTGTTGTAATGATGTGCAATCTGACATGATCAAATAGGCTTTATCACTAAATTACACACATATTGCATTTAAGTGGCACTGAAATTAGGCACCGAAATCTGCATTCTGATTTTGTTACTGATGTTGACAAAATTTAGGCTAGTCAAATAGTTCCATGTATTTTGAATTTCAGCAATATCAACTGCTGGCATTAGGACTGTCATTCACCTTTATGATACTTTGTGTACGCGAGTGGAAGCCCACAGATGATGTAAGGCTGTACGGTGCTGTCTGCTTTAATGAATCATTAGCTAATGATTTGTAAAGATATCAGTATGTGATGATTTTACATGTTGAGGCAGATGACAAATGTTGAACTCAGAGAAAAGGAAAAATACTTGCCATATATAGTCACAGTTACTGGTTCACTGTAATTTGTGTATTGTCCCACTCTTCGTGCTCTGCACCTGTACTCTCCTCCATCAGAGACTTTCACTGAATCAATTTTTTTAGTTGAAGCTTCAGTCAATTCACTTCTTGTGTCTTTTATCCAGAGAAACTCCCAACCAACCAAAGTTTGACCCAGTTCACATCTCAGAGTAACCGAGTCTCCAGTGAACACTGAACTCTGTGGCTCAACAGTCACAGTTGGTTTGGAAAAATCTGTCAGTATAAAATCATTATCAGCATGAGTTGTTAAAGTTTTTCAAAAGGTCTCATCCTCTCACTATTGTTAGCGCATCTTGATTTCACAAACAATGTAAGAAATACAGCTGCTAGAAGCAATTACATAGACAAGTTAGGTCAATATTCATTCAGACTCAGGAGTATAATGCATGGAGTTAGAAAAGTTGCAAAGACCATCCTTGGTAGGGTTCAAACCTACAACCTTTTGTACCTGTGAGGCAATGGATCTTCGCAGGTCCAATGTCAGGGGAAAAATGAGTTCACAAACACACACACACACACACAAAATATCATTTGTGACCTAATGGTTCGATCCTCATGTCTGGTAAGAATTGTCAGAAGTGAATTACCAGTGCTCTTTTCCACCCTCAATGTTGAGGCCATTGAGCAAGGCACCGACCCCCTTATGAATATGCCATAAAAGTGAATTATACAATAAATGAATAAGATGAATAATTGTAAGCTTTATTCAGCTAAGCTAATGTAATGTTCTAGTTACACTTAATGTTGACATTTTCCAGGTTACAGGTTACATCATTTATAGTATATTGTAAAAAATAACCAATACAATTCTATTGTGCTTTTTCCTTCACATTAACAGTAGTTAATGTGAAGAATAGTTAACATTCTATTTATTAAAACCAAGTATACATCCCAGCAATCTCAACTATCAGCATTTTAAAGGCAAGGCAAGGTAAGTTTATTTATATAGCACATTTCGTACAAAATGGTAATTCAAAGTGCTTTACATTAAAGAAAGTAAAATAATAATGAAAAAAAAAAATAACAAGAATAAAACAAGAAATTTTAAAACTTTTATAATTATTAAAATATTTACTTATTTAAAATGAATTTAAAACAGTTAGAAAGGTATTTTACATAAAAAAAAAAACAGTGAAAATATAGTGCAATCAGTTCGGACATTGCACAGTGCTCATTCAATAAATGCACAGCTAAACAGATGGGTTTTGAGTCTAGATTTAAATCTGACTAGTGTTTTAGCACATCTGATCTCTTCTGGAAGCTGATTCCAACTGCGGGCAGCATAGTAACTACAGGCGGACTCCCCTTGTTTTGTGTGAACCCTTGGCATTTCTAACTGACTCGATCCTAATTATCTGAGTCCTCTGTTATGTTTATATTCAGTGAGCATATCTGCCATATATTTTGGTCCTAGGTCATTTAGTGACTTACATAAGAGTAAAAGTACTTTAAAATCAATCCTAAATGTAACTGGAAGCCAGTGTATAGGACCTGAGGACCAGTGTTGGGTATAGTTACTTTGGAAAGTAGTTAGTTAGGTTACAACGTTACCATCAATTAAAAGTAATCAGTTATGATACAGCGTTACCTATTCATAAAAGTAACGCGTTAGAGTACTCATGCGTTACCAAAAATTAAAAGCAGTTTGCAGCGGCTCACATATGACAGACACAGCCCCCGGCCCCTTTAAATGCACCTAGAAGTCGTGGCTTCCGACAATGAATAACGTCAGTCATCCGACTAAATTAACACTGCAGGATAACAATAACAGGAAAGACAGTCAGCAATCGGCTATTCCACATGGCGTTTTATTTATTTATTATCACAGAACATATTATTAATCAAAATTCGCACCTAACGTAACCAAGTATGCTTACTTGTAAACACAACCTTAAACAGGCTTTTAAAAATTAAAACCATTTAGAAATGATGAACAACCAGCCAGCCAATGATCTAACAGAAATTAACAGCTGCCTGTCAAACAAAAATGATAAACCGAATTAAATCCTTCACTGCCACACAGGCAAATGACAAATCGCTTAATAGGCGAACTAATTATTATTAAAGTGTCACTCACAGTCACAAGCCTAAATTCGCTTTAACACAGTCCTCTTACATTTACTCTTCAAAGTAGTGATTAAAACGTAGCGTTAAATTTGAGGTAGAATTTTTGGCGACAGAAGCTTTTCACCAAAGCAGAGTGTGCATTTTACCGTTATGTTCTTTTCTTTTTCGTTGACAAATTGAAAATAATGTGCGTACTTCCATAAACCAAACGCTGTCCTCTCTGCTATCTTGCCGGGAGTTCGAAAAAAAAAAAAACCCACACACGCGCACACAGGGTCAGGCGCAGGGCACAGACGCATCACAGCCATTGACTTCACGATCACAGAGCTTCGGCTCCGCTGATACTGTACATCCGCAGTTGGCACAGTAGACCTAGGACTACTGTCTGACAAAAAGCAGGCTGCAGTCGGGATTTTCCTTTCCTTAAAATAACGGATTACTTTTTTTAAAAAAATAACGAAGTTACTGATTACTTACACACGAAACTAACGCGTTAAGTTACACATTTCAGGAAAAAAGTAATTAGAGTACCCACAACACTGCTGAGGACTGGGGTGATATGCTCAGATTTTCTGGTTCTAGTCAGAATCCTGGCAGCAGCGTTTTTTTACAAATATTTAAAAATAATAAGGATGCAACAAAGATTAATTGCAAACGTGTTGTGAAACTTCATAGTTCAGTAAACTGCAGGTGTCATGATGTTCACAAACACAGTGATGTACCTTTATTTACACCATGCCCTTTACTCATCAAAAAAAATAGGCAATTTTTTTTTCAATATAATAATTCAATAAAAAAAGAAAAAATCCTCTCAGATTAGTGTACACTCATAATGTGAATATGATGAAATATACTCACCTTCAGTGTGTCCGAAATTAATGTTTGAAATCAGCACTAAAAAGTGAAGTGAAATAAACATTATACTGTTACCATGGAGCTGATAATGTGCATTTTAGATTAGCCATATTATAAAATATATTTATTACTATATAAAGATTATTATTTCTTTGTTTATCAAACAAACTTGAGCGCATGATCTGGTTTTGTTAAATATGATTGAGCTGATTATAAAGAATAATTCATATAATAATAATTCATAATAATTAATGTTATATTTTATGCATATATGCATGTCTCATTAAACTATTTTTAAGATTTTTATTTATTTATTTGAAGCTAACAGTCTGATCACACGCAGAAGAATAAAACCAAACTTAATGTCACTATGCTTAATGTCCAGATACTTGAAACTTAATGTCAAGTATCTGGTGAATATCTACTTAGATCAGACTCTATGCTAAACAAAACATTTTAACTGGTTCAAACACACACACACACACATACACACACTACAAAACACCAACCTGAACTAAAACACACTGATCTACAACTCAGACTACATTTCACAAACAGCACTAACTGCCCACTTATTCTTAAGCTCATCTTTGAAACTCTGAGCAGCATAAAAAAAAAATAAAAAAAAAATAAAAATCCACAAACAATAAATCACTTAAGATTCTTCTTAATATAATAACAATTACATACATATCCAGAGGAAAATACTCACAGAGCACAAGAGTAAGTTGACTGAGCTCCATACTGACTGAATAATGACAGACGGTTGAAGACACAGAGTTTTAAAGCCTCAAGACTTCCTGAAACCTATATAGACATACTAAAAACCCAAATAAACCATCAGTTTGAAATACCAAATTCTGGGGCAATTCTCTATTTCAATAACGGTATTAGTTATTATTTATTTTCTTTCAAGAAAGGTGAGCAGGGGATAAATATTGGCTGCAGAGTGTGAAAAAGAGGCAACACCCCTACTCAACATTATGCCTTCATAAAATCCGGATGCTTTGATCTCATCCAATCATAATGCATATTCAACATATATGTCCATTTAAGGAGCCTAATTATAACATTCAGGTGCGTTTCTAAGAAGCTAGGACATCTAAAAAGCTGTCATAATTTTATTTTATTTTTTTGTTTCTTTCAACACTTGTCTTGCACTTAGATATCCTGTTAGGTCTCATATATCTCATGACAAACTTATGCACATCAATTAGACATTCAATAAAGAAAGAAAACTCCTTAATAGAGTAAAGCAAATAAAACTTACTAATAATGAATAAAAAAAAAAATATATATATTTTTTTTTTCTCCTTCCTAGTATACTAACATATTACAATGTTTATAAAAGTGTTTTATTGTTTTATCAATGCCAAAGTGAACTTGTTGGCTGACTATCTGTGCTAGTGTTACAGAGTATAAAGTGTTTTGGTAGTCTTAGTACATTTTGAATGTGAAGTCTACTGTTGTGCAGAATTGAAAGTTGGTAAGGAAAACAGTGTAAAGAGTTCTGAAAAGTAACCCACGTATTGGTCTGTCTTTTATTGTCATTTGCAACATATACTTGTATACTAGGCACTGACATTTGTGAGGTAAGCTCTGAAGAACAAAGATACCAAATTAGCAAAAGCACAATGCAACACAACAGTGCAATGTGCAACATGATGTCTTTTTATGTCAGTACCTGCTGAACAGGGTTGAGGCTAGGGATACAGTTAAAAACGGAAGCGGACAATAAATATAATTTTCTACCTTTTATATTGTGTTTTATTAACCTTTACACCTACCCCAACCCTAAACCTACCCTTTACAATCATGCAAAATTATGCTATACTATAAAGAATAATGTAAACAGCCAGATATGACAAAATAAACCTAGATGGTTCAAAAGTCTTCTGCTAGGAAAAAAACTGTCCTAGCTTTCAACAATATTTAATCCTGTTAAGTCTTGTGAAACAATTTTCCTTACAATCAACAACCTAGACGTAAGATGGCATGTGTGTTTGTATAACTAGAAAAAGTGCAGTGTCATAGTGAGATATGAAAGTTAGCATTACGTCATTTGTTGATATTGGTTCAGTTTAATTCATTTAATTTAATATTAATTTAATTTGATATATTTTATGTAGTAAATCCATAAGTTGATAAACATTATTTTTTGAATATGTGAAGAACATACTGATTTGTTTTATATTTTTGGTATTCAATATGTAAAAAAAGATGAATAAAATAAATAAACAAAAAAAAAAATTCTGACATTTTCGAACCTCTGAAATTGTGCACAAGGGTTAATTTAGTGCAGTCAATATGTTTGTTGACTGCATACTCATTTCAAATTCCAATGTTCAGGGATTTTATGATTTTAATATACAATAAAATGTTACATTTATTCCCACTTTCTAATTTCTATTATTGCAACACACAAAACCATAACTAAATCTATCATTATTTTTCACAACTCTTTTCACACATATGCAGTATTTGACACCATACGTTCAACTTCAGTAGCATTCAAAAACCATTATTAAATAACCACAGCCCACAGTTCTTACCATGTGAACTCTAGTATGCAACATTATCACACAGCAGTCAGAAAAACAGGATGTGTAAAAATAAGCACGTGTGAACTGGCTGTACAAGAGATGCATGTCAAGAGTTGTTTAAACATTTTATCAGCACACTTACTGTAATCATTGTGTGAAGAGTAGAAAGTCTTTAAAAGCTGACCTGCAAAACCTGAATGACATAATAATAATTATAATAATACATTTTATTTGTAATGCGCCTTTCTTAATATTCAAAGTGCTACAACATGTGCAAATAAAAAACAAGTCAAACAAAATTACAATATCATAAATAAAATAATAGTAATAGTCATAAACTAAAAGCTTCAGTAAATAGGTACATATTAAGAAGTTTCTTAAAACAATCCAGGGAAACAGCTTTCCTAATAAACACAAGTAATGCATTTCAAAATTTAGGCGTGTTCTAGGAAAATGCAGATGTTTATATATGGTCCATAAAGCAAAAGAGTAAATAAACATTTTTAGGCCTAGTCCACATGTACATTTTTATAATCCAAATCTTTCCTCCTTCTTTAAGAAAGAAAGAAAGAAAGAAAGAAAGAAAGAAAAACACATGAAAATGCAAAAACAAGCTATGAAGCACTGTCAAGAGTCAAACCAACAAGTGTCGATATAACCCTAACCATAAAGCCATGTTGTCCAATCATAGACTCGCTTCGTGTAAACAAAGGAGATAGAAGCGCACAATCTGACATCAAACAAAGGAGATAATAGCACACACTCCGCCGTCACAAGACAAAATCTCCAGTTTCATCAGCTACACGACAACACTGCAACCAAAATTTCTGAAAATCTTCGCCCTGCCAGAAGTTTTCAAAAAGGTTTGGTTTCAGTGACCTAGGGCCTGTTCCATGAAGCCAGATTGGCTGGATAGCCAGCACATATATATATATATATATATATATATATATATATATATATATTTTTTTTTTTTTTTTTTTTTTTTTACATATATACACTCTACAAACTTAGGATCAAAGCCTGAATTGACAAAGAAAGCTGATGATTAGCATCATGGTACAAACAAAGCTGGATTGGAGTTGGGAATTGAGTTGACAAAAAGTTTGGTTTTGTCAACTCAAAACTAATCCTGGAACTCTGGATTTGTTCAGCTACCATCATGGTATAGGTCCCTGGGGCCCGTTCTTCATATGTTGCTAGTTTGCTAGATTTGATTATTGACAATTTGGCATGCTCTTGGATTATTTTGTTTTCTAAGATTATCCTGGATTTATTGTCATAGCAACAGGTCCATAAACTTAACCCTGGTCAGGAACAGGCTTTTTTTAATGTAAACAGGATTATATTGCATCTTTTAAAGTATAATTTATATTTAAAATCTATCCCAGCCACTGGTATTTTATGCTTCCTCCATCGCTGTCATGTGGCAGCCCCTCTGCTTACCCTCAACCCACCATCACTGCGGTGCGAGCTCCGCGGGACTGCCATCCTCCAATGCCGCTGTAGTTGGAGTCTCCCTCACCTAGGCCTCTTGCCTCTGAGGCCTGGACTCCGCCTTGGGCTGTTGACCCGTCGGCTCCACCATGGCTCCCAGCTCCATCCTCTCCACAGTGGCCCGGTAGTCCACAAGCTCTGCCTGGCTCCCTCCTCCCTCCGGCTCCGCCTTCGTCTGGCGTTGACTATCCTACACCTCAGGACTCTACTCCTCTGGCTTTGCCTCATCCCTCCATCCTTCTGGCTTTGTGAGGCTCCTTCATCCCCTCAGCTCCACCTCAGTCCTCTGTCACTCTGCCTCCACCGTGGCCTTCCAGATCCTCCGTGTCGTTCCCCAGAGCAATCAGTTCTGCCTAGGACCTCCATATTCTCTTCGTCACCCTGGCTCTTAGGCTTTCCCCCTATGCCTTGGGCTCCTCCTCCACCTGCTCCGCTGCTGTAGTTCTGCCCCCTGGAGTTGGTGGCCATTCTTCTTCCATGTCTCCTCACAATGTTGGCTCCATCTTGGGTCGTTATGGCTGTGGCCTGGGTCCTGCTGGACTCCTCCTGCTCCAGATCCCTCCTGTCTCCTCCCTGGCTCCTCCCTCCATCGTCTCCTCCCTGCCTCCTTCCTCCGTGGTTGCTGTCTGCTGGCCCACTCCCGGGAATCCGTCTTCTATCGGAACCTTCTCCAAAGTTTCCACCCATTCTACCTCCCCTCTGTTGTTTTTACGGTGCGAGGACGCACCTACCGGGAGGGGGGAGTAATGTCACACTCCTGGACTCTTTATGTGTGATTTTGCCCCTGTGACCCAGTTTCTATCTCCCGTGTTGGGTTTAATAAGTTCCCAGGTGTGTCTAATTTTCCCTCCTCATGTGTTTCATGTCCCTGTTAGATTAGTTATTCCATGCACCTGTGTTTCCCCAATTATGCTGTCTTTTATAAGCCTTGTCCTTTTAGTTCAGTTTGGTTGGGTCTACAAACCACATACATGTGTCTTCCTCAGTGTTCCATGTTGGATATACCCTGTGTTGGATTAATAAAGTCTTATTTCAGTTATCCTAGGCTCTGTGTTCCTTTACGGCAGCTTAATGTAACAAATGCAGCATAAACTCTACAGGCAGTGGGCTTTCAGGAGCAGGATTGGACACTAAACTGTCCAATGTCCCTCATATTCCTTTCTATTACAGCATTTTCTGCTAATTTGAATCTTTTCCAACAGTGACTATATGTTTTTGAGATCCATATTTACACACTGAGGATAATTCAGGGACATACAAACTATTACAAAGACTGTAAATATTCACGGGTGCTCAAGAAGGAAACACACTTGATGTAATGTACTTTTTTTGTTTGTTTGTTTTTAATACAAGGAACTTCACATCAAAGGGAATCTTGGAGACAAAAGCCCTATTTGCATGGAATTAGTATTACCTGGTGAGCTCTAGTCATTTTTAATAATTGCAAAGGTTGTGTGTGATATTAACTCAAAACACCTGCAAAGGCCTTTAAATGGTCTCTCAGTCCAGTTCTGTAGGCTACACAATCATGGGGAAGACTGCTGACTTGACAGTTTTCCAAAAGACGACCACTGACACCTTCCACAAGGAGGGCAAGACACATAAGGTAATTGAATGAATATAATATAAAAGTTCCACTTTTTGAATGGAATTATTGAAATAAACTTTTTGATGATATTCTAATTATATGACCAGCACTTGTATAATCGTTTTGAGGTTTTTGTTTCTTGATCACCTTTTTATCCATCTTTTGTGAAAAATGGAGGCAAAGTGTTTTGATAGTATTTTGGATGCTGGGTCCTATCACTATACACCATACTACTATACAATTTCCACTTTCATAAAAAGAAAGCTGAAAACCATCAGAAAATTGAAAAACAAGAATAATTAGATGGAGATGGATGACATAGAGGATGTGTTAAAGAACAATCTTAATTCTGTTTATGATATATAATGTTACGCAAAGCCTTGACATCATATCCAGGAGTTAAGCCTGTAAATTCGAGTAAAATCACAGGCTTTGCTTATCCCTTGTGAATGCGCCACACAGAATTCGGTGGGGGTTGGGGGGGGGGGGGGGTTATAAATCACATGAGGGAACAGGGAACTAAAACTAAGATTTAACTACTGAGAGAGAATGAGGAACTGAACAAGGAACAGGTGGTACTTCACCTCTGAAAGAACTGGAATTCTAAGCAAAACTTGAAAAAGGAACTAAACAAAGCAAATACATGCTTGAAGTGAGAATCTATCTTGTGCACCTCTGACATATGCAAATTCTAATTTTATCTACATTTTCTACAATGAAAAAAAATAAAAATAAAAAAATAAATTGAACATATTACTAGTACAACAAAAATTTCATTTCAAAAGAAACAATTTTCTCAAACAACTAGTCTGATACTAATCTGACCAGCTCTCCCTTCAATACTACTGGCTAATATCAGTCTCTTGATAACAAAATGTACCATCTCAGACTCCGAATGACCTCCAGGATAAAAAAAAAAAAAAAAAAAAAAAAAAAACCTGCTGTGTGCTTATCTTTAAGGAAACATGGCTACAGAGCAACATGCCCAACACAGCCATTCAGCTACAGGTGTGAACATTGTTCTGTTCGGACAGGATCACTGAGACCTCTGGTTAAGGGTGAGGTGGTGGTCTCTGTTTATATAAACAATGACTGGTGTGTTAATACTGAGGCAATCGCTATCCTCTATCCTGCTCTCCACAGATAGAGTTTTTGATGGTGATATTCCTGCAATTATAGCATAATAGCAGTGTATATCCCTCCCAGCACTTACGCTAGTACCAATGCTAACGAGCCATTGCACTAGCTTCACAACACCATCAGTGAGCAACAAATGGACCACCCAGATGGCCTTTTCATTATTGCCAGGGATTTCAACCATGTGAACTTGAAAACTGTTGTAGCAAAGTTTTACCAACATGCCAACTTTGACACAAGAGGAGACAATATGCTGGATTTATTTTACACAAATGTCCGTGACTCACACAAAGCCATCTCCCGGCCCCACCTGGGACTATTTGACCACTTCTGCGTGCTGCTCATCCCAGCATAAAGGCCACTTCTAAAATGCTCCAGGCTAGTAAACAGGACCATCAAAGTCTGGACAGAATTAGCAACTTCAGCCCTACATGACTGTTTTGAGATCACAGACTGGAACATGTTCATGAAAGCTTCCACCTATGACCTGCACATCTGTTTGGATTAATATACAATCTCTGTGACTAAATACATAGAGAAGTGCATTGAGGATGTCACTGTTGAAAATCCATAATTTTCCGTGCCAACCAGAAGCCTAACAGCTGAGGTCTATGCCCTGCTCAGACAGAGGGATGCTGCCTTCAAACTGGGAGAGGAAGAGGTCAGCAAGAGCTTTACAAAGCCATCAGGAAAGCAAAACTCCAGTATGCACTGAAAGTGAACAACTACTTCTCTGATACTAAGACTTCCAGATGCATAGTCCCTAACAGACTATAAAATCAAACCACATGTCAACAACAGTGACACCCACCTCACTGACTTGTTAAATTATGTATATGCATGGTTTGAAGCTCTGAATTACACACAGGCACTTAAATCCATGCCCACTCCCGAGGAGCAGGTGCTCAGCCTGGCTTCAGTTGACATAAGGACACTATCTAGAGTGAAGCCATGGAAAGCTGCAAGCCCAGACAACATTCCAGGAAGAGTACTCAAGGACTGTGCTGACCTGCTGGCAAATGTCTTCACTGAGATCTTCAACATCTCCCTGACTCAGGCTGTCTTCCCTGTATGCTTCAAAGAGACCAACATCTTCCCATTGCCTAAGAAGTAAACGGTGACATGTCTCACTGATTATCGCCCTGTACCAATGATGAAGTAAAAAAAAACACTCCTCTTTGCCTTCTTCACTAGAGCCTGTACAATTTGCATATTGCCTCAACTGCTCTACAGATGATGCCTACACTTCAATTCAATTCAATTCAAGTTTATTTGTATAGCGCTTTTTACAAAACAAATCGTTACAAAGCAACTTTACAGAAAATTATGTTTCTACAATATTTAGTAGTAGCTAGTAGTTTGTGCACATTTGACAGGATTTTAGAAAAACTAAAAAATAATAATAATACAAGACGTAGTCAGCTAGACGATGAACTATCAATATTATTAATTAAGTTATTATATGATTAAGTCACACATTTAGGAATAATTGTTAGTTCTGTTTGTTGATTCAGGGTTAGCATCATCTGAGGTCCTCTGAGGGTCAGCATCATCTCTTCTCAGGTGTTCTGGATCCAGACTGGAGCTTGTGTAAATCCTAGTTACCACGGGATGTAAATCCCGTGGCGAAACATAGAAACAAAATACAGACATCATTAGCATAGCTGCTGATCCAACAAAGTAAAATTAGTTTAACCCAAGCTAATGAATAAAAATGCACCTTTGATCAGATGCAACTACACTCACAATTAAAAAGATACATTATTTGAATGCTTGGCGAAAGAGATGTGTTTTTAATCTAGATTTAAACAGAGAGAGTGTGTCTGAACCCCGAACATTATCAGGAAGGCTATTCCAGAGTTTGGGAGCCAAATGTGAGAAGGCTCTACCTCCTTTAGTGGACTTTGCTATCCTAGGAACTACCAAAAGTCCAGCGTTTTGTGACCTTAGGGTGCGTGATGGGTTGTAACGTGGTAGAAGGCTAGTTAGGTACGCAGGAGCTAAACCATTTAGGGCCTTATAGGTAAGTAATGATAATTTGTAACTGATACGGAACTTAATAGGTAGCCAGTGCAGAGACTGTAAAATTGGGGTAATATGATCATATTTTCTTGACCTCGTAACAGGGCCGCGGGAAGTAATTTTGAACAGGGGGTGCTGTGATTTTTTTTTTTTTTTTTTTTTTTTTTTTTTTGACAAAAAACCTATGAGCCTATAGGCCTATTTAAAATACATTTTAAAAATAAATACATTGAGATTTACTACTTTATTGTCATATACACTTCAGTGCACAGCCAGCCAGGGTCTGAAACACACAGACATCAGTTCTCAGATGTGCGCAATGCGTTATTAATCTGAAGCAGAATGAGAAATAATAGTTTAATAATCGAAAGAAAACGAAATAATTACTTTCATTACAATTTCAGATAGCCTATACATACATGCAACTTATTTAGATACAACAAATAATATTACAACAAAATATAATATTAATCAAACTTCACAATAACGCTAAAACAATGCAATCGATTTGGTCAGCTGGCTTGAGTCACTGCACGTTTATGTCACACGCAACTCTATTAACTCCAAAATCTTTTTACGCACACCACAAGGAAATAATCTCTGACTATTTAAGCAATTTGTTTATTGAACAGTTCTCCACATCCATTACGCAAAGAACACACGCACAGTATAAAGCTTTTTGTCTCCATCTCCAACCTTTTTACACAAACAAAAAGGAAATAATCTCAGACTATTTAAACGTTATTTAACAGTTCTCCACAACCATTACGCAAAGAACACACGAACGAAATAATACTCTCCATCTCCATCCCCACCACCTTACAAAAATACTATAGTGTACTACTTACAATTGCTTCGCTAGTCAAAGCTGATCCCACACTTGTTGCCAAAAAAATAAATGTTACAAGCACGGCAGCACCATGCTCTTACCTGAGCTACATGCAGGCGGGGTGCCCTGGTTACAGGTGTACAAATGTCGAGGTGCGCTGTATTATATAAAGATGGATGTATTCTGCATGGAACGAGCGGGAAACCTCGTTACTCGGCGACCAAACCTGCCTGCCTGACGTTGACAACGTAACTTCCGAACCCGTGTTGATTAGGCCTCAAAATATGAAATTAAAATCCAAAATATATACGTAATAGCCTACGTGTGTCAAAATCATTTTCTAAAATATTCATAAGGAATTTATAAATTGTGCAAAATATTTTAATAGGCCTACATTTTTTTTTCTCCCTCTCGTCACTAGGGGGTGCTGCAGCACCCCCAGCACCCCCACTTCCCGCGGCCATGCCTCGTAAGGACTCTCGCTGCTGCATTTTGGACGACCTGTAGCTTGTTTATTGAAGAAGCAGGACAACCACCTAGAAGTGCATTACAATAGTCCAGTCTAGAGGTCATGAATGCATGAACTAGCTTTTCTGCATCAGAAACAGATAACATGTTTCGTAGCTTGGCAATGTTTCTAAGATGGAAGAATGCAATTTTTGTAACATTGGAAATATGATTTTCAAAAGACAAATTGCTGTCTAATATAACACCCAGATTTCTGACTGTAGAGGAAGTTACAGTACATCCGTCTAGTTGCAGATTGTAATCTACAAGATTCTGTGTAGTGTTTTTTGGTCCAATAATTAATATCTCCGTCTTATCCGAATTTAATTGGAGAAAATTCTTTGTCATCCAATCTTTTACATTTTTAACACAATCTGTTAGCTTAGATAATTGGGAAGTTTCATCTGGTCTCGTTGATATATATAGCTGAGTATCATCAGCATAACAGTGGAAGCTAATTCCGTATTTTCTAATAATATTACCAAGGGGCAACATGTATATTGAAAATAGAAGGGGACCTAGGACGGATCCTTGTGGCACTCCATATTTTACTGATGATAAATGAGATGACTCCCCATTTAAGTAAACAAAATGGTAGCGATCGGACAGGTAGGATCTAAACCATCTTAGAGCCTGCCCTTGAATACCTGTATAGTTTTGTAATCGATCTATGAGTATGTGTAACCAGGTCAAAAGTTACAAAAGTTATCACTGGACTGATTAGTAAAAGCTTGATGTTAAGGGACTCAGCATGTATCACACTGTAGCATGTTCCATCCAATACACTAGCCCTTTAAGAAATGTGAATGTGTGACGTTCTGGAAGTGTCGCGAGATTCGCCTGTAAACAGCGCGTTTTCATAACGTGTTTTGAATGGTGCTCATGCGGTGGAGCGTCGAAGCCATAAAACTCTGTGTTATTATCAATATAATGAGAGAGATGCACATATAGTGACTGGAAAGCCTTCTTTAATATTTTGTTCATGCGGATGGCTGTGTATTGTGCTGAGTGACCGCGATTTCTGTCGAGACACGTACCCATGTGACGAAATCAGATCGACAATAGATCTCGAAGCGTAAGTGTTGAACTATCATCAATGCCAGTTTATTATTGAGATAATTTTGTTGTGCATGATGTGATTTGAACATTAAGTGATTAGTGGTCATCCTTGGTCGATTATAGAGGGGAGAAGAGAGCTCTGTAGGCCTTCTGTTTCCTCAGGTTGAGTGTGAAGCAACAGAGTGAGTGTTATTAATTAATCCATTCTAAAAATTGTTTAATACTCATGCATATGTGTGTTTTTTTGTAACCAGTAGATTGTTACAGTTGTTCTGGTGTCGTGTTTTCCAAATGTTAAGAACCAGTGTTGTATTGTGTCTATTACTGTCCACAGAGGGGAAATTTAGTTCATCATTGGCTGTGAAAGCGTGTACAATGCTATGGTGATGCTATGATGATGAACAGTAAGTCTGAATTATTTGACGTTTAAAGTGTACAAGTGTTAATTTACTGTGATTTGAGATTGAGTGAATATTAGCCAGTGTAATGTATTAATGTTACTGGGAAATGTGGCTTCTAATTTCATTTTTATGCATGTTATGTTACATAAGCAGCCTTATTTGATCTTCTATGCATGCTGACAAATCTTGTAACACTCTGTGTATTTGTTTTTCAGTATAAGAGTCCACTATCGTTGTCTATGTTGGTTATATTCATGTAATTGACCTGTTAATGTGGTGACTGAGAACAAAGAGACAAGAGAGTTTGATGTAAAGAAAAAAATAACATCTTTATTGATTTCAACCACTGTAACAAGCCTTACTGTGTAACACCCTTAAGATTTGCATAATTAACGCTGCACTGTTAAGTGCAGTCTGGAATAAACGATCCTCTTAAAAAAAATTAATTCCTGTGTCCGGTGTAGTCACTAACACACCGGGCCACAGAGAATTTTGGTACCAGGAGTGGGGTTCCATTGCTAATTTTGGGGTGACAGTCAGGTGGATAAGGAGACACATAGACAACGGTAGTGGTGAAGAGGGGTCGAGTTAGCGGTGCCAAGGAGGTTGACGACGTGAAGTGGGACGTGCCTGGAGAGCCTGCGGTGAAGCACGGGACCAGCTTTCAGGAACGCAGGAGGGTGTTCACTTCGACGCTGAGATCGTTGACGAAGGCGACCGCAGAAAATAGCCCCTTCAGGTTAATCCGCTGTGACTGTGACTGTGTTTTGTGACTGTGTGCCATTCGAGGTAGAGACATTGTAAGAGCATGGACCAGGACGATGATGTGCCAGCGGCTCAGGCTGGAGCCAGCCGTGATTTGGACAATGCTGAGGCTGTGGGTCATGATGATCTAGGTAATCCAGTGGCAGAATTGCAGTCACAAATTTTGGAGCTAGGTCGAAGACACGACCAAGTCATGTCAACCCTTGCTAATATGAGTAATGTTGCCACTAGATCTTATGTTTACATTCCAAGGGAACGTCAACTTATGCCATTCAGTGGTGATCATGTTAAAGATGGTCAGTCTGTAGATGAGTTCATTGATGAGGTTGAACGTGTAATTCGGGTAAGGGGTTTGAACGTTGATGACCAAGTTGATTTCATACTTTCACATTTAAGAGGTTCAGCCTTAGATGAAGTTAAGCTGTGTATGGGTGGGGAGACCAAGCAACCCAGTGATCTGTTTTCATATTTGCGGGGGGCATTTAGAGAGAAACGTACTACACCACAGTTGTTACATGCTTTTTATGCACGCAGACAGCTAGAGGGAGAAGACTTCCGTGACTTTTCCCATGCTCTCTCTCAGCTTCTTAATTCTGCTCTCCAACAGTCCCATTACGCTGTGTCTGATTCCCAGCTGGCTTTAAGAGATCAGTTCATCGAAGGCATAAGAGATGCGACTCTGCGTAGAGAGCTGCGCAAGCTGGTCAGAGAAAAGCCTCAGTCCACCCTGTTTGATGTCCGTGAAGAGGCCATGATGTGGGTTGTGGAGGACAGACCCCGTGGTGCTAATGTGGCCAGGAGTCGAAATATCGTGAGTACATGTTCTGGGGAGATGTCAGAACATTTAAATCCCGCCAGTGCTGCACAAAGTGACATGGCTTCAGCTTTGCAAGAGGTAGTAAAAGTTATCACGCAGCAGGGTAAAGCTATTGGAGAACTCACTAATGCAGTTCGTGAACTTGCTGTACAAAAGGGTGGTCCCAGTGGTAGCCAGAGTGGAAAGCCAAAGTTCAAGCCCAAGTATACAGATGACGGCCAACCCATCTGTTTAAGATGTGAAGGGGTGGGACATGTAGCTAGGCAGTGTCCTGTACCACGTAGTTCCAAAGACCAGTCCACTGCCACCACAAGTTCTGCGTTACAGGGAAACGGGGTCCCTCCGTTGCTGTGAGCCGAGCAATGCGGGGAAAACCAGAAGGCTCGAGATGTAGCAAGTTAACAAAAGAACGGTTCTTAGAGCGTGCAGTTGGCAAGTGCCCTGAAGTTGATATTCACATTGATGGTGTTTCAGTTAGATGTCTTCTGGACACGGGAAGTAATGTGAGTACCCTAACAGAAAGCTTCTTCAGAGAAAACCTCCACGGAGAAGACAAGGACCTTCACTGCACCTCTAAGTGGCTAAGAATAACTGCAGCGAACAAGCTACCCCTGCCGTACCTGGGGTATGTTGAATTGGACATCCAAGTGATGGGGCTTACTATACCTGAGTGTGGGTTTCTGATAGTCCGTGATGGGGATTCTTCAGAGCCAGATTTAACTCCCCCTGGTATCATTGGCATGAATATCACCCAGAGATGCAGAGAGTTAGCACTGACTGAGTTTGACACCACTTTAGGAGGAAAGCTGGAGTCCGTGTGGAGGGAAGCCTTCACTCGCGTACAGGAAGTTGAACTAGGAAAAACTATGTCAACAGCCAGAGTTGGTGGTAAGGGCAAAGTCCATGTACCAGCATCCTCTGTAGCCACAGTTTATGCCAGAGTAAACAAGAAAGCCACTGACACCAATGCTTGGCTGTTGCTGGAACCAGGAACCACCCCATTACCAGGTGGCTTGATCCCTATGCCCACCTTAGTGTCATCCAGAAGTCGAGTGTTTCCAGTTCAAGTGGTCAACTTCTCCCAAGAAGATGTTTGGCTGCCCCCTAAAGTTCGGCTTGGGATACTTACCCTCTGTCAGTGTATTGAGAGTGACGCCTGTGAGGCGAGATTCCAGCGCATCTCTGCCGAACATAGAGAAGTGGGAATTGATCAGAAAGATAAAGCAGAGTCTGATGCTGACCTGAGTAACCTGTTAAGTAGACTGCATATGGGAGGTAATCCAGAAGAGCAAGCAATGCTCGGTGCATTAATTTTGAAGTATGCAGATGTGTTTGCTGTCCATGATGAGGACCTGGGATATACAGACCGAGTGAAGCATGAAATCCACTTGACAGATGATACTCCAGTAGCTCAGCCATATCGCAGGATACCACCGACCCAGTTTGAAGAGGTCAAAGAGCATATCTCAGGTTTACTCCGGAAGGGTGTCATCCAGGAAAGCTCGAGTTCCTATGCTTCACCCATTGTTCTGGTGCGCAAGGCTGATGGAAGTCTCAGGCTGTGCGTGGATTATAGGAAACTAAACTCCAAAACCAACCGTGATGCTTTTCCATTGCCGCGCATCGATGAGAGCTTGGATGCACTGGGCGGAGCACAAGTTTTCTCGACAATAGACCTTGCTAGCGGTTACCATCAAGTTGCAGTCCATGAAAAGGACAGACATAAGACAGCCTTCACCACGCCGTTTGGCCTCTATGAATACCATCGGATGCCTTTCGGGCTATGCAATGCGCCCGCCACGTTCCAGCGGCTCATGCAGGCCGTAATGAGTGACTTTGTGTTCCAAATTGTGCTTATCTACTTGGATGACTTGTTGGTGTACTCGTCCACCTTTCACGAACATCTTGTGCGACTTGAAACTGTGTTTAGAAGGTTGAAGGAAACTGGGCTGAAGATTAAAATAGAGAAGTGTCATTTCCTGCAGCCGGAAGTGAGATTCCTGGGCCATCAAGTTTCATCCCAAGGCGTGAGTACAGACCCTGATAAGATAAGTGCAGTTCGGGAGTGGCCAGTCCCCGGCACTCTCAAGGAACTCAGATCGTTCTTGGGGTTTTGTAGCTATTACAGGAGATTCATCGAAAGTTTCTCCCAGATAGCCGGGCCGTTGCATGATGTAGTGAATGCGTGCCTTAGGGAGACAAGTCACGTCAAGGCAGCTCAACTGTATAAGAGTTCCTGGACTTCTCAGTGTCAGACGGCATTCGAACGTCTCAAAGACAAGCTTACCAGTGCACCAACGCTGGGGTATGCTGATTTCACTCTTCCCTTTGTGATTGAGACTGATGCGAGCAACCTTGGGTTAGGAGCAGTCTTGTACCAGCATCAAAAGGGTAAGAAGACAGTCATCGCTTATGCCAGTAGGAGGTTGAGAGGGGCTGAGAGAAATGATAAAAACTACAGCAGCATGAAGCTGGAACTGTTAGCTCTTAAGTGGTCGGTCACTGAAAAGTTCCGAAGTTATCTGCTGGGGTCCAAATTCACCATCATAACGGACAACAACCCCCTCTGCCACCTCGGGACTGCCAAGTTGGGAGCCATTGAACAACGCTGGGCTGCTCAACTCGCTGTGTTTGATTTCGATGTCAAGTACCGCCCTGGACGATGCAACACTGCTGCTGACGCCCTTTCCAGGATACCAGGATCCGATGAACCAGACTTTGAAAGTGAAGATGCAGAGTATGATGGCTGTGTGGCAATCTGTAACTCCCTCAGGACAGGAACAGCTCTGGGACCAGACCTCGTAGCAGTAGGAGTTGAGGGTGGCAAAGTCTGGCAGTTAAAGGCATCTTTGGCAGGAGAAGAGGATGTTGGGTGTGAGAATACCCCCACTTTGCCAGGATATTCAAAGTCAGAACTTCGTCAGTTTCAGGAGTCTGATCCAACTCTCAGTGTGTTCAAGAAGTTCTGGAGCCGTCAAAGGAAACCTACCAAGCAAGAGAAGTTAGGTTTGTCCAGGTCTGTGCGTTCTTTGCTGAAACAATGGCCAAAGATCAGAGAGAAGGATGGTCTCTTATACCGTGTTATCGATGACGTCCACACTGGAGAATGTCACCAGATGTTGTTACCCACCTGTCTGATAGAACAAGTCCTGAAGAACGTTCACGATCAGATGGGCCATCAGGGTATAGAGAGGACATTAGCCCTGGTGAGACAGAGATGTTTCTGGGGAGGAATGTATGAGGAGGTGGAAAGGTGGGTGAAGCGATGTCAGCGCTGCGTGTTAGCAAAGATGCCGCAACCCAAGATCAAGGCGCCTTGGGCTTCATTCTTGGCTTCCCGGCCACTGGAGGTTGTAGCAGTCGACTTTACAATCCTGGAACCAGCCACGGATGGGCGAGAAAATGTTCTAGTGGTGACTGATGTGTTCACAAAGTTCAGTCAAGCATTTCCCACACGGGACCAAAAGGCTGAGACCACTGCCAAAATGCTCCTCAGAGAATGGTTCCTGAAATATGGAGTGCCGCAGCGTCTGCATTCTGATCAGGGCAGAAATTTTGAAAGCGCTGTGATTGCGGAACTCTGCAAGTTGTACGGAGTTAAGAAAACTCGGACGACACCACATCACCCCCAGGGCAATCCTCAATGTGAGAGGTTCAATAGAACCCTTCATGACCTTCTGAAGTCTCTCCCACCCGAAAAGAAGCGCAAGTGGCCAGAACATTTATCAGAGCTGGTCTATGCATATAATGTGACACCACACTCATCCACAGGGTACTCACCGTACTATCTGTTATTTGGGGTTCAGCCGCATCTGCCAGTTGATGCTCTGTTGGGCCAAGAGCCTATAATGGATGACAAACTTGACTGGTTAAAAGTACACCAGGAACGTCTCCGAGATGCCCATGTTCGAGCAAAGGAATATGCAGAAAGGAAGGCTGTGGAAAGAGCAATTCAGCATGAGGAGAAAGTATATTGCCCCACGGTAGAGATTGGACAACATGTGTACCTGCGACACCGACCACCAGGAAGAAACAAAATTCAGGATGCATGGTCTTCCACCGTTTACAGAGTGGTAGAGGTTCAGGGGACCACATACACTGTGGAGTCTGTCGAAGGGGATATGGTAAAAAGAGTGCACAGATCCAACCTCAGGCCCTGCAATAGTCCAGTCCCAGTGCCCATTCCAAGGCGTCGGAAGTCCCCTGTGCTGGAGGTACCTACCTCACCTGCAGAGTCAGAAATCCCCTCATTGGAGACAGAGTGCGTTCTGGTGGAGGAAGTTCTGTGTCCTGGGGAGAAACTGACGTTAGTCTCAACTTCGGAGTCTGCAAAACAGCCCGTTCCTCAGCTCGGGGACTATCTCAATGATCAGGAAGAGGAATCTGGTATGAGCGGTGACTGGTCAGGACCAGCGAGTCATGAGACACATGATGATAACCTGGAAGTGACGCCAGTATTTCGGGAGCCAGAAACCGAAAGTGTCCGCTTACCTGCTGAGAAGCCAGCGATGAGACCGGTGCCTACCCCTAGAAAGAAAAGAGAAGAGTGTGTTAAGCCAGAAGTGCCTTATCCTGCTGTGCGTAAAACACCTAGAACAACTGCAGGAGTGCATAGTAACCCAAACCGATTACCCAAGTCTACATGTAATGCAGTGTCTTTTAGTCCTGATGTGCTCTCCCAGGTGCTAGCTGGCATGGTCCTCTATACCACAGGGAAGCTTCAAGGGGGACAAGATGATTAGGGTTGGTAGTCACCGGGGACGTCGACTATCAGCAGGGGAGAGTGTAACCAGGTCAAAAGTTACAAAAGTTATCACTGGACTGATTAGTAAAAGCTTGATGTTAAGGGACTCAGCATGTATCACACTGTAGCATGTTCCATCCAATACACTAGCCCTTTAAGAAATGTGAATGTGTGACGTTCTGGAAGTGTCGCGAGATTCGCCTGTAAACAGCGCGTTTTCATAACGTGTTTTGAATGGTGCTCATGCGGTGGAGCGTCGAAGCCATAAAACTCTGTGTTATTATCAATATAATGAGAGAGATGCACATATAGTGACTGGAAAGCCTTCTTTAATATTTTGTTCATGCGGATGGCTGTGTATTGTGCTGAGTGACCGCGATTTCTGTCGAGACACGTACCCATGTGACGAAATCAGATCGACAATAGATCTCGAAGCGTAAGTGTTGAACTATCATCAATGCCAGTTTATTATTGAGATAATTTTGTTGTGCATGATGTGATTTGAACATTAAGTGATTAGTGGTCATCCTTGGTCGATTATAGAGGGGAGAAGAGAGCTCTGTAGGCCTTCTGTTTCCTCAGGTTGAGTGTGAAGCAACAGAGTGAGTGTTATTAATTAATCCATTCTAAAAATTGTTTAATACTCATGCATATGTGTGTTTTTTTGTAACCAGTAGATTGTTACAGTTGTTCTGGTGTCGTGTTTTCCAAATGTTAAGAACCAGTGTTGTATTGTGTCTATTACTGTCCACAGAGGGGAAATTTAGTTCATCATTGGCTGTGAAAGCGTGTACAATGCTATGGTGATGCTATGATGATGAACAGTAAGTCTGAATTATTTGACGTTTAAAGTGTACAAGTGTTAATTTACTGTGATTTGAGATTGAGTGAATATTAGCCAGTGTAATGTATTAATGTTACTGGGAAATGTGGCTTCTAATTTCATTTTTATGCATGTTATGTTACATAAGCAGCCTTATTTGATCTTCTATGCATGCTGACAAATCTTGTAACACTCTGTGTATTTGTTTTTCAGTATAAGAGTCCACTATCGTTGTCTATGTTGGTTATATTCATGTAATTGACCTGTTAATGTGGTGACTGAGAACAAAGAGACAAGAGAGTTTGATGTAAAGAAAAAAATAACATCTTTATTGATTTCAACCACTGTAACAAGCCTTACTGTGTAACACCCTTAAGATTTGCATAATTAACGCTGCACTGTTAAGTGCAGTCTGGAATAAACGATCCCCTTAAAAAAAATTAATTCCTGTGTCCGGTGTAGTCACTAACACACCGGGCCACATATGTCATGATCTATGGTGTCGAACGCAGCACTAAGATCAAGTAAAACTAGAAATGAGATGCAGCCTTGGTCTGACGCAAGGAGCAGGTCATTTGTAATTTTAACAAGTGCAGTTTCTGTGCTATGGTGGGGCCTAAAACCTGACTGAAATTCTTCATACAGATCATTTTTATGCAGGAAGGTGCTCAATTGAGCAGACACAACTTTTTCTAAAATTTTAGACATAAATGGAAGATTTGAAATAGGCCTATAATTTGCCAGTACACTAGGATCTAGTTTTGGTTTCTTAATAAGAGGCTTGATAACCGCCAGCTTGAATGGTTTTGGGACGTGTCCTAAAGATAACGACGAGTTAATGATATTGAGAAGCGGTTCTTCGGCTACAGGTAACAACTCTTTCAGTAATTTAGTGGGTACAGGATCTAATAAACATGTTGTTGGTTTAGATACAGTGATAAGTTTATTTAGCTCCTCCTGTCCTATGGTTGTAAAGCACTGCAGTTTATGTTTGGGTGCGATGGATGAAACTGAAGTGTTAGATGCTGTAGAATCTACATTCGCTATTGTATTTCTAATGTTATCTATTTTATCAGTGAAGAAATTCATAAAGTCATTACTATTTAACGTTGGTGGAATATTTGAATCAGGTGGCATCTGGTAATTTGTTAACTTAGCCACTGTGTTAAATAAAAACCTTGGATTGTTTTGGTTATTTTCAATGAGTTTGTGTATATGCTCTGCCCTAGCAGTTTTTAGAGCCTGTCTATAGCTGGACATACTGTTTTTCCATGCAATTCTAAAAACTTCTAAGTTAGTTTTTCTCCATTTGCGTTCAAGACTACGAGTTACTTTCTTGAGAGAGTGAGTATTACTGTTATACCATGGTACAGTACGTTTTTCTCTAACTTTTTTCAATTTGATTGGGGCAACAGCTTCTAATGTATTAGAGAAAATAGTGCCCATGTTGTCAGTAATTTTGTCTAATTCATGTGTATTTTTGGGTACAAATAGCAGTTGAGATAGATCAGGCAGGTTATTTGCGAATCTGTCTTTGGTGGCTGGAACAATAGTTCTGCCCAGACGGTATCGCTGCGACATATAGTTAATATCAGTTATACGCAGCATGCACGATACAAGGAAATGGTCTGTAATATCATCACTTTGAGGTACAATATCTATAGCAGTAAGATCGATTCCATGCGATATAATTAAATCTAGTGTATGATTAAAACGATGAGTGGGCCCGGTGACATTTTGCTTGACTCCAAAGGAGTTTATTAGGTCAGTAAACGCAAGTCCTAATGTATCATTTGTATTATCAACGTGAATATTAAAATCTCCCATGATTAGCGCCTTATCAACTGTAACTAGAAGGTCTGAGAGGAAATCTGCAAATTCTTTTAGGAATTCTGTATACGGCCCTGGTGGTCTATACACAGTAGCCAGAGCAAGAGATACATTAGATTTCTTTTGCATGTCTGACAGAGTAACATTTAGCATTAGTATTTCAAAAGAGTTAAACCTGTATCCTGTTTTCTGGGTAACATTGAGAATATCACTATATATTGTTGCAACACCCCCGCCACGACCAGTCTGACGGGGCTCATGCTTATAACAGTAGTTTGGTGGAGTAGACTCATTTAGACCAAAATAATCATTTGGTTTTAGCCAGGTTTCAGTCAAGCAGAGTAAATCAAAACTATTATCTGTGATCATTTCATTTACAATAACTGCTTTTGGTGTGAGTGATCTAATATTTATGAGCCCAAACTTTAAAAATTGTTTTTGTTCATTTACTTTACATTTTTCTGGTTTAATTACGATAAGATTTTTTCTAGATCCTACATTATATTTATATTTATATTTTGACCTCACTATTCTGGGAACAGACACAGTCTTAATAGGTTTTACAGCACAAGTACTTTTATCATTTAAGCGGGTGGAACAAAACTCATCATAATGGTTATCTGAGAATTGACTTACTAGTCACATGGAGCGAAGTGTCCTGGAGATGTTGTCAGAGAGAAGCTCCGCGCACTGTATGAGAGTGTCCTGGTCAGCTGCATCACTGTATGGTTTGGAAACTGCAGCAGCAAACCCTGAAGCACATAGTGAGGACAGCTGAGAGGATCATAGGGGTCTCCCTCCCCTCGATCCAGGACATCTTTCAGGCAAGCTGTATACGCAGAAACTGATTATCCTTTTTGACTGTCTTCTTTCAGCATGCCTGTTGCACCACGCTGGAGCTCCTCCTTTCTCCTTTATTCAAGAGCTGCTGATGTACACAAGTCCTCACTCATCATTTTAAACAAACAGCGCCCATGCATACAGTACATACAAGGAAGTTCACACTCCAGACAGCCCTGAACATGCTGAGAACCATTTGCCAGGTAATAGTAAATTATATAATGTTAATTTTCTTGCACACAAATACTTCAGCTTAATAAGACCTCAGTACACTGTCAGGAGTCAAAGCTATTGATTTGGTCTCATCTGTATTTATTTTATTTATTTTTTTACTCTCAAGAACTTGCAACCACAGATGTGCAGTAAATGAATTGACAAGGACAATAGTTAGTAAAAAAAAAAGTCACCTATATCTTGGATGGACTGAGGGTTGGAATACAGTACATTTTCATTCTTGTGTGGACTATGAGCTAAATATACTGTCCCTTTCAGTTTTCAGATGAAAAGATGCTGCCATTCCTTGGACCAACTACAATGTTTAGAAAACAGAAAATTAATTTGTAATTTACTGTCAGGAGATCGTAGTTATGTTTAGTTTCAATTCAGTTCATTTTAATTTAACCCTGAAACACAACACAATGTAATGTGCAATTCAAAAAACAGGAAAAACACCAATGAAACAGTACATTTCATTGGTCTCTATTTGTATGGACTTTATTTGTTATTATTTTTTTTTATTTTTTGGGAGTGTGTGTATTTTTTATATATATATATATATATATATATATATATATATATATATATATATATATATATATATATATATATATATATATATATATATATATATATATATATATACAATCAGATTCAGATCAGCATCCCTAATATCAAGTACTGATAAATCTGTTGCCATCAAATGCTCAGTATTACAAAGATATTAAAGCATTGATGATCCTGGTCATTTCCCAGCCCTTCTCAACCTAAACTCATCAGCACCCTTAGATTGAAAGTTTATCTTCCAGGCATTTATATAACCTGAGTATTTGCCACATCACTAGATCAAGCACCTGAAAATACATAAATTAATAAAAAAAAACATATTTAAATGTTTAATATACAGTATTTGATTTAATTCTTAGATCCTTTATCTTGTATATTTATCAAATCTCCTCAAAACTAAATTATGTGGAGAGAATAAAATTAATGAGACACTTTTTAAATTCCTCTTAACCCTCGGTTATCGTCATTTGCCAAACATGACCGATCGCAGGCTGCGCAGAACAAATAACTTATGACATTAAAGTATGGGAAATGCTATTCAAAAGCTTAAAGAGTCGTCTGCTCTCTGATCACTCTCATGGTACTTATACACAATCAGTCTATACATATCGGATAAGCCTAGCGTAATGGTCAACTTGACGTCATTCGCCATAATAATCAATGAATATTCGAAGATGCCACAATCCTGCCCAATCCTTTGGGATTTAAATTCCCAGAGAAATGGGATAACCTTTCACAGGTAAGATTTATATATATATATATATATATATATATATATATATATATATATATATGTAATGATGTGTTCGGTTTATTCTGACACCTTCAGTTCCACTAAAGCCTAGTTCACACTACATGACTTAAAACGTCGGCAGATCACTGAGCTGTTCACTTTAAATGACTTGATGTATGTCCTGAAGTCAGTGTTGTGGTGTTCACACAATGCAACATCATGTGAATGATCCACAACATGAGGTCACACACTACCATATTTTGATCTTGAAATTACATGCATAAACGAGAGTGATGCAAAACAACAAGTGAATCAGGAGTTGTTTATTTGAAAATGGACATCAGGAAGAAATTAGTACTACAAGCTGATGGTTCTGAAAAATGTTGCCCTATTTCTTGTCTAAACTTTTCTTAAAGCCGTTTTCCTACCATAACCACTTTCTTCAATGCCGTCACCAGTAGTCTGAATGGCAGAAGTGGAGGAATGAACAAGTAGGGGGATCCTCATTCTGATAAGTTTGTCGTGAACTTCCGAGAAGAACTGGCCAGCTTTTGGCAGGATAATTATTGACGGCATCCTGTTTGCAGATATCACTTGTCTAAGCAGCTGTGGGCAGGCTATTCAGGAACCAGTCCAAGCCAAGACCATCCATGGTTTTTGTGAGGATGCGAATCAGCTCGTCAAGCTATCAGTGACATGGAGTCATCGGCAACAGCTTCCTCCTCAGATCTGCCGATAGAAATCACTTTCTTCTCCAATGTAAGACCTTTTAAGGGCTTAATTTAAGAATTAAGACTTAAGACCTGCAGAAACCCTGTGTTTGGGGAACTTTAACAGTCTGAACAGAAGCAGAGGAATAACGACACACTTATTAAACGTACTAGTGTATATCTTCTTAAGGCAACAGAGATGATAACTAAACAAAAGACTTCTTGAAACCTACAGTCATATCTTTAGGAACATCATGACAGATTAAAGACATGTACCTTCATGTCTTAAAGAACATGTTTTGTATTGCTGATAATCTTGTAACAAATTTTCAGGAAAGAGGAAGAGTACTTTAAAAATAAATAAAAAAACAGCATTGAGGCATTACTGGTGTCATGATGCAATATAAACCTCAGAATGACGATAAAAGCAGCTCATACAAGTAGTCTTTAGATCTTGTTTTATTCATGTTTCATGCTAAATTAGAATGTTACTAACACTAAACACAAGAGTAAATATTACTGTTGCTCAAAAAAAAAAGGTTTTTCATAAATCTCAGACCTTATTATATTTTTTCTTTATTGCTTACACTCTAAAATCCATTATATTAGCCAAATGTCACCAACATTAAGATTTCTCAAGATTTCTCTCTGGATCAAAACTATAAACATACGAAAAAGCCACTGTGCACTGCAGAAATAAAAGTCAGCAAACGTTAACTTCTCTGCATTTATCGCTTTTGTGAACTACAAACATGTTTTAACTAAAGCCTTTAATTTATGCAATTTTCTGCAAAGAGATTTTCCATTACATTTACGGAAATATCCTTTAACCCTAAAGGAAAGAGCTAACAGTACACTGGCAGAAATCAGGAACGGCATCAGGTATGTTAGGGATATACAGAATCATTAACGGAAACAAGCAGAGATCAGGACAGGCAGCAGAGAATCAGAGTCGGTTTAAACAATCCAAGTGAATACACGGGAAGAACAGACACTGGGAAAACCGCTTGAAATGTCAGACAGGCTAAACAAGATTTTGCAATGAGTGAGAGTGATTGTGGTGCTTATATGTGTGTGTAAATGAGTTGCAGGTGTGGCAAGGTGATTGTGATGCAGTGGCTCATGGGAGAAGTAGTTCGGGTGTGGTGCAACAGTAAGAGAGGTGCTAGTGTCCAAGTGATGATATGGTGACATCTGGTGGTTGATGGGTGGAATGGTCCTGAGTGGAGTGCCCTCTACTGAAGTTCATGGGCACTCCAGCTAATGATCGTGACACCACCAAGTGCTTAGTATCACAAAGATGATAAAGCATTGATGATCCTGGTCATTCTCCAACCCTTCTCAACCAAAACCCATCAGTGACATGAGATTTGAAGTTTCTTCTCTTGATATGTATTTATTTGAGCATATGTCACATCATTAGATCCAGAACCTGAAAATATAGAAATGGATCATATTTTATTTTAAGGTTAAATTCTTTCTTTTAACAAACCATTGAGTACATTTTCCTCATACTCCTAAGTTGCTGCTTATTAACAGTAGTTGTTAAATTTAGGTATTGCATATAATTAGGGATGTATAATATGGTAATGTAAAATATGTGTTTTAAGTAATTATAAACAGACAATATTTTAATTACAGGCATGTTAATAAGCAACTAGTTATTAGTGAGAACTGATCCCCATCCTAAAGTGTTAACTATAAATTATGAAATTTCTAAACATATCATATTGTAATTTCACAGTTCACAGCTTCAAACTAGTGATTACTGTTGTTGTTGTTGTTGTTGTTTTTATTGCTGTTTAGATTTATGGTATAAATCAAAATCAAAGGAGCTACTATTCTGATCTTAAACGGACAAACTTTTGTTTCTGCATACCTTTGTTTTTTTTCTTTTGCCTCGGTTTCTTTGTAGATTTGAGTTCAATTTCAGCATAGGTGAGTTCAGTAGGTCCACTTACGCTGTCTATGATGAAAAAGAGAGAAAAGAATAAGATATGGGTTTTTAGACAGCAGCAGAGCTATGTAGATATGTTGTTTGCTGCGCTCATCCGGTCAATTACACTGACACAGCAAATATGCAAATAAGAACAATAACCCAATTAACCCAGCAGTGTGTTTTAAAAGAGTGCTGCAGCCATGAAGTCAAAACCTGAAAAAAAAATATTCAACAAGGGGTTCCCTCAAGATTTTCCTGTGGATTTTTATAATGGGCTGTTTCAATTGAAACAGACGCCACCCAGTGTTCTGAAAGAATATTAAGCAGCAGAACTGTTTCCAACTTTGAAAATGAATCGTCATATTAGAATGATTTCTAAAGGATCAAAATTCTAAAGGATAAAAATTCAGCTTTGCATCACAGAAATAAATGATAACATAAAGTATAATAAATTTAAAAACAATTATTTTAAATTGTAATAATATATCACAATATACATTTTTTTCTGTATTTTGATCAAATAAATGCAGGTTTTATGAGCGGAAGAAACTTCTTTCAATAACATAAAAAATAGTAATGTTTCCAAACTTTTGCTCTGTACTGTTATTATATTATACAATATATTATACACACATACATATACATTTATCATACATATATACTTCATTTCATATTTCTTGACTGACCAGACTGACCAGACAGCGGTGTGTTGTTTCCCGGGTCACTCTGGTTCTGCTCTGATGTCTTACTTCTATTCTGCTGTTGACTGACACTAGAGGGAAATCTTACACCTAGTGGAACATAAAATGGTTATGTAGCTAAATGTTTTTTATGGAAAGGGGGTCAAAAATAAAATGCAGACTGCTGATCTCCTTTATACACACATGGACGATTAACTTAAGAACCTACAGTATATGCCTCATACAAATAGTGAACATGATGGATTGCTTGACTCACAGTTGTTTTCAGTTACAGTACAGATAATCTGTGATTATTTTGCATTATTTTTATCAATACTTTTCAGTAATTAATGAATTATACTCCAAAGCTTCCTTAGAATGGTCTCCCATCCTGACCACCAAAAATATACTCCAAACTCAGGTTGGGAGAAAAGAAAAACCAGCATAGGCCGGTTTAAGATGCTTCTTTTCAGCAGGACAGACATGCCAAAAGGTTTGGGAACAGAGTTTTGAATTTTAATATCACAAGAGATGAACCTTTGTTGTTTCTGTAGCACCACGGCAGGACTAAGAAGGCAATAATCAAAAATATGACGGTCAGTCCTGCAGTCGCTGCAACTATCATGAAACAGAGACCATCAGATCTTGATGTTCTGGGGGAAGCTGAGATACATATATTTTATTTTAGTGCTGTAATTAACACAGGGATATTTTGAAAGTGTTTATAGTTCTCAATCTCACCTCTGACTGAGATCCAGCTCTTGGGGGACTCTCCTCTCTCTGAGTGTTTGCAGTAGTAGAAACCCTCATGTGACTTTGAGACAGTAGAGATGATCATCTCTGTAGTTTGATTCTGGATGAGTGATCCATCTTTATGGAAATCAGCTCTGAGGTTTGGTGGAGTTGAATGTTGATATAAACAGCGTAGAGTCAGAGTATCTCCTTCAGTCAAAGGATGAACAGGATTCTCCAGAATCACACCAGCTACAGAAATAGGAAACATGCAATGCTGGCAAATAGTAAAATTAAATGAGAAATATAGTAATCATTTTTTTATTTATATTTAAAAAAAAATATTCTGCTCCACTGGTGTGTCCTGCATGTGTATAATCAAATTGCTTTATGCTTTGATTGTAAACTACCAGTGAAATTAATAAATTCACACAGACTCACAGTGTACAGTGATATTAACAGGATGATATTTCTCTCCAGATTCAGACTGACACCAGTACACTCCAGTGTCTGATGGGATGGTGGAGTTGATTGTACATGTAGATCCTGTTTGTGATCCCCACACTGATGATGAACAATCTTCCAGCTGTTTACTCTCTGTGTATCTTCTCACTCTCCATCTATCAGAGTTACTCTGGTCCTCACAGCTCAGAGAGAGAGAGACAGATGTGAAGTGTTGAGTTCTGCTGGGACTGATGATCAGAGAGACTCGAAGAGAAATACCTGAGAAGACAATTAGAGTTAAGTATTTAGAGATGTTTGAGATTTTTTAAAGATAAATATGAACCAATAATTTAAGTGTCTGAACTCACCAGTGACCCATACTGGATGTTTGTTGCTGTAGATTGTTTTATATGCTGGTTCTCCTCTCTCTGCTCTGCACACATAAACTCCTGTGTGTTTTAGAGCCGCAGAACTGAAAGTGTAGATTCCTCCAGCTCCTCTGCTGCTGTCTGAGAGCATCTGATAATGATTGCTGCTTTCTGTTTAAAGTGAGAATGTGAAGATGTTCACTAAGGGAATTAATTTCTGTATGATCCTTATGAATGACGTTCACTGTAACCTGATGTATTCAGATTGTTTCAATACTTTTAATCACAGTTATGTTTTTTTTGAGAAACCCATATGATAAATATTCAGATATAAAGATATTTTTTTAAATTTGGTGATATGTCTGCTTTGTCTGCAGCTCAGCAATTTTAGCAAATAGTTTGCTTTGTACATTCAGATCAACAGCATTAAGGTAGAGATGGTAGACTTATTCACTCATACACGTATGAACTCATATTCTTGATCCTTCCAATCAGTAAATGATCATCTTTGAAGGAGCATTATAGTGTATTTATTTCAAAGTCAGTCTGACCCATTTCAGGGGCTGCCAAAATTAAATCAGAGCTAAAGAAATACATCTTCATATTTACAAGAACAGTTTCATTTTATGCATAGGCTTCTTATGGTTTTGATGTCCATTGGCCTTCAAGCCTTCTTTAGTGGGATTGGTAAGCCATTCATACTACAGTCTGACTTTCCAGGGATTTGTGAACACTGTAGCGATATCAGAGCAATGCTGCTTTAGTTTGAGCATCGCATTCAACTTTACAGTAACACTGGTCCACGTAAACAAGTTTGGGTTTGGGATGTAGCTAGATAAGCTTGACTAAGTCATATTAAATAATCATTTTGACTTGAATAAAATCTGTTAAAGGGATAGTTCTGTCATTATTTAGTCACCCTCAAGTTCTGCCCAAACCCACATGGAAAAAAATATAGGTTTTGATATAGGTTTTTAATATATGTGACATATATAAAATTGGCCGGTTTACTATATAATATGTACATATATGTACATATATGCACACATATATATATATATATATGTACACATACAGGTCCTTCTCAAAAAATTAGCATATTGTGATAAAGTTCATTATTTTCCATAATGTAATGATAAAAATTTAACTTGAATATATTTTAGATTCATTGCACACCAACTGAAATATTTCAGCTCTTTGTTGTTTTAATACTGATGATTTTGGCATACAGCTCATGAAAACCCAAGATTCCTATCTCAAAAAATTAGCATATTTCATCTGACCAATAAAAGAAAAGTGTTTTTAATACAAAAAAAGTCAACCTTCAAATAATTATGTTCAGTTATGCACTCAATACTTGGTGGGGAATCCTTTTGCAGAAAAGACTGCTTCAATGCGGCGTGGCATGGAATCAATCAGCCTGTGGCACTGCTGACGTGTTATGGAGGCCCAGGATGCTTCGATAGCTGCCTTAAGCTCATCCAGAGTGTTGGGTCTTGCGTCTCTCAACTTTCTCTTCACAATATCCCACGGATTCTCTATGGGGTTCAGGTCAGGAGAGTTGGCAGTCCAATTGAGCACAGTAATACCATGGTCAGTAAACCATTTACAAGTGGTTTTGGCACTGTGAGCAGGTGCCAGGTAGTGCTGAAAAACTAAATCTTCATCTCCATAAAGCTTTTCAGCAGATGGAAGCATGAAGTGCTCCAAAATCTTCTGATAGCTAGCTGCATTGACCCTGCCCTTGATAAAACACAGTGGACCAACACCAGCAGCTGACATGTCACCCCAGACCATCACTGACTGTGGGTACTTGACACTGGACTTCAGACATTTTGGCATTTCCTTCTCCCCAGTCTTCCTCCAGACTCTGGCACCTTGATTTCCGAATGACATGCAAAATTAGCTTTCATCCAAAAAAAGTACTTTGGACCACTGAGCAACAGTCCAGTGCTGCTTCTCTGTAGACCATTTCCTGCACATGCCTGTGCACGGTGGCTCTATATGTTTCTACTCCAGACTCAGTCCACTGCTTCCGCAGATCCCCCAAGGTCTGGAATCGGTCCTTCTCCACAATCTTCCTCAGGGTCCGGTCACCTCTTCTCGTTGTGCAGCGTTTTTTGCCACACTTTTTCCTTCCCACAGACTTCCCACTGAGGTGCCTTGATACAGCACTCTGGGAACAGCCTATTCGTTCAGAAATTTCTTTCTGTGTCTTACCCTCTTACTTGAGAGTGTCAATGATGGCCTTCTGGACAGCAGTCAGGTCGGCAGTCTTACCCATGATTGTGGTTTTGAGTAATGAACCCGGATGGGAGTTTTTAAAAGCCTCAGGAATCTTTTGCAGGTGTTTAGAGTCAATTAGTTGATTTAGATGATTAGGTTAATAGCTTGTTTAGAGAACCTTTTCATGATATGCAAATTTTTGAGATAGGAATTTTGGGTTTTCATGAGCTGTATGCCAAAATCATCAGTATTAAAACAATAAAAGACCTGAAATATTTCAGTTGGTGTGCAATGAATCTAAAATATATGAAAGTTTAAATTTTATCAATGACTTTATCACAATATGCTAATTTTTTGAGAAGGACCTGTATATGTGCATACATATACCTATTTACGTAGGTACACATATGCACGTATATATGCACCTATATGTTCACCTATAATAGTAAAATTATACTATTAGCCAGGGTCAAAACCAGAAACAATCCAAATAAACAAACAAGGAAGGGACAGGAAGGGAACAGGAACGGAAAGAGGAACAGGAACTCGGAATGCGAGGAACTCGGAAGACGAGAAGACTGGGCATGGCAGGAAACGGAAGGAAAGGACTCCATGCAGGCAACAGGAAAAGACTGGTTAATATAGGGAGTCAAGTGACTAATAAGTTAAGGCACCTGGTGCAATTAACAGGAGTTCAATTACTGTGATGAAGGGACAAGGCTTGTGGGAATTGTAGTGCCTACGGTGAGGTGCCTAAGGGGAAGTGAGACCACTAGTGGACACCCAGGGAAACAGAGACCAGATAGCCTGACACATAGCTGCTAGGCAACATAAATAAAAGTCCAAAATGTAGAAATGTACATTATGTATTTACTCAAGATCAATCAAATAGTACAAAACAAAAAATATAGTACAAGAACAAAAATAAGACAAAAAAAAACTGAACAGATTTTTTTTTATCTTGTTGCTCTTCTCAGCTCCATTAGCTATATAGATGACATATCTTGTATGTATAGGGCTAACATGTGGATATGGAGAAGCAATAAAGGAGACCAAAATTTCCTGTATATACACATATATGAACCTCAATTTTGCCTATATGTGGCATATATGGAACAACATGAGGGTGATTAAATGTAAAAAAAAAAAAAGTAAACTATTTCTTTAATTCAAATTTACCGCATGAAGCACATTATATCTTACCTGATGAAGCAGTTAGAGTGAACCAGCTGAATGTCCAGCCTGTAGAGGAGCCATAAACCTCACAGATCAGAGTCACTGGATCTCCTTCAGTCAACCACTTCTGTGGAGAAACACTTAAAACTGCATGGAGTCTGTCTGAAATAGAGAAATCATTAATTGATTACAAGTGAACATTAATAACTTGTGTGTGTGTGTGTGTGTGTGTATGTTTATAGGAAGAGATGATCAAACTCACCTGATACTGTCAGTGTAACTTCATCACTGAAGTTTGATGTTCGTGATCCTCCTCTCTCTGTTCCATTACAGGAGTATTTACCTGCATCAGACTCAGTAACAGGACTGAATGTGTGTTCCTGTAGTTCACTGAAAACACTGTTTGAATCATCTTTATACCAGCTGTACTGCCAGCTAGTGACTCCTTCACCATCAATGTCACATCTGAGAGTGACTATCTCTCCTCTGAATACATGTTGAGCAGGTTTAATGCTCACTTTTGGTTTTGGTCTTTCTGTTAAATGATAACAATTCACAAAGAAAAATTACCTGATAATATAATTAATATATAAATAAAATAATACATGCTAGTTTTAGTCTATGAACAGTTACTATATTGAAAATCACACATGCTAAATCAGGTTAGACTGAAGTGTTGTTCTCTGTAGCTGTTATGGTCATTGATTCAGTGTCTTTTGAATCATTTTCATTGTGTTCTCAGAGCAGATCATTAATCAAAAATACTTGCCATATATTGTAACTGTTACTGGTTCACTGTAATTTGTATAATTTCTTCCTCTTCGTGCTCTGCACCTGTACTCTCCTCCATCAGAGACTTTCACTGAATATATTTTTTTATTTGAAACTTCAGTAGATTCAGTGTTTGAGTTTTTACTCCATAGAAACTCCCATCCATCCCATGACTGATCCACCTCACATCTCAGAGTAACTGAGTCTCCAGTGAACAATGAACTCTGTGGCAGCACAGTCAGAGTTGGTGCGGTAAAATCTGTAAATATAAAATCATTGGTAGCATGTACTGTAGGTAGATTTCATCCTCAAAGATAAATCATTAGGGCATTTTAGATTCACAGAGAATGTTGTCAAACACCATTTTCATGCTAAAGTGTTTCATGCTCTATTTTGTTTTGTGTAGCGCTGCATATATAAATAAATGTATAAACATAAACATTATGATATTTTATAGATTTTGACAAAGCAGATAACTTTTTTAAGGGAATTTAAAGTTAACCATCTAAAGGCAAGAAATGGATGCACGGGATGCACCGAATCCAGGATTTGGATTCGGCCGAATAATGGGTTTTGTTTTTACGTGGTTTGGTTTCGGCCGAACCTTAGATTTTTTTTCCACCAAACCGAACCCTAGGCTTGCGCTACGCTGGTCTATGGCACGCGGCCATTGATTACGTGATGGTGTTTACATGAGGACCATTCTGTAGCAATATAGAGCCAGTCACAGTGAGCACTGACGTGGAGATAAGCGTTTTTCTCGGTGAGCCTTTGATTCCTCTTAGAGAGAATCCTCTTCAGTGGGGGAAGACAAACCAGCAGTGATTTCCACTGCTAGCAAAAACAGCAAAGATCAACCTCTGTGTGCCACCAACATCTGTGCCCAGTGAAAGACTTTTCAGTACTGCTGGGGACATTCGTTCCCACACTCGCAACCGGCTGTCACTTCTTAATGCAGAGCATCTTGGTTTTTTTTTTAAAGGAAACTCTAATTTCATGTGAAAGGTGTGACGAGCACTCCCAGAGGAATCAGCATTACCCTGGCAACCAACAGAAAACACCTGCACGTCCTCGTCACCGGCTGATCGGTCACAGCTACTCCCCATCAGCCTGCACACTCTTAAGGAGCACACACTGCACTCAAATGACGGAAATGACGGTCTCGAACCGAATGCAATGCTAGTCTAATCCCTGTCTCATTTCTTCACAGAAAGCAGCGAGTGACCGACAGCCCACCCAATTTGGAGCACGTCAGGACACCCACTTTCACCTTTACTGGCACCGAAGAGCACGGAGAGCACACGGGAAGCACCGGCCACCAGAAAGCGGAGCAGCACATTTCACCAGGCACCCCACAATATTCAATAAATCCACCCTCCGAGGCTTTTGATTTCACACACCCCTTGTCGAGTGATTCTTCACCCCTTGACAGTGGTGGAGAATGCAGGCAGAACAGTGAAGAATTACCGACAAGATCACCGCCCCAACTCCTAATTTTTTTCCCCTCTTTCCCTGTTTGTGTCACCAGCACCAAGGAAGGCGGCGTGCGCGCGTCCCCGCGATGGAGGTCGTCTTACAACACCTCGCTGAAGTGAGCATCCGCCAGCAGCAAATAGCGGAACACCTCGCCACTTGCCTGGGCAGGACGGAGGATGAACTCGCCACCGTCCGGGCCGCCACAGCCCAGGGCGTTCCGCTACCTGAGCCTCGGGCACAAGCCAACCGCCTGTTACCCAAGATGACAGCCGATGACGATGTGGAGACCTTCCTTCAAGTATTCGAAAACACCGCCCACCAGGAGGGATGGCCCGAGGACGAGTGGGCACGTGCGCTGGCACCCCTCCTCACCAGTGAAGCACAGAGGGCTTACTTCTTGCTCCCCTTGACGACTGCCGACAGTTATGCTGAAGTTAAGCGAGAGATCCTGGCGAGACTTGGCCTCTCCCCTGTATGCGCCACCCAGCAGTTCCACGAATGGGAATACAAGCCCCGGGTGCCAGCCCGTGCCCTGGCGGCGGAACTCAGCCGCATCGTCCAGCACTGGTTGTTGGATGGAGACCCCACCCCAACACAGGTAGTGGAACGAGTGGTGGTCGATCGCCTCCTGCACGCACTACATCGCGCCCCCGGTAAGGCCGTCGGCATGAGGAACCCAAGTAATGTCCGGGAACTAGTGGAGGTGATTGAGCTGGCGGATGCTGTCCATCACAGCGGGGCAGGGGACCGGCTGCCGTCATTCCCCCAGAGGGTTGTCCAGGAGCGACGCCCGCTCGAAGGCACCACGTGACCAGTCAACAGGCCGATGGTTCCCACCTAGAGATGAGCCCATGCCAAGCGCAGATCCACCATCGCCTCCGCGAGCCTTGCTGGCAGGCTTCATCATCCACCAGCGAGTACCGGTGGGAGCCCCCGAAGCAGAGGTGAAGGTGGATGGAAGACGGTTCCGGGCCCTGTTGGACTCAGGCAGTGCGGTCACTCTCATCCAGTCGCGGCTGTGCGCCCCTCGAGGCGGCCGGAGAAACTTCCTACCGATTACCTGTGTGCAGTGCACAGAGACACTCGCCAAGTACTGGCCCATGAGATGGTCATTTCGTCCCCCCAAGGCACCTGGCCGGTGGAGGTAGGCCTGGTGAAGGACCTGTCGGTGGCCGTACTGCTTGGAAGGGATTGGCCTGTCTTCGAGAAGCTGCCTTCCACCACTACTCAGCCTGCAAGCCCCAAGGGGAACCATCGAAGACCGAGGTGGCCGCCTGGACCCCGCCGCGGACCGGCCCTGCTCGCCTCCGACAGTGGGAGAGAAGGTGAGGCCCCCTCCCAATCTACTAATCTGTTCTATGATGTGTACCAACAGACCGCTGGAGGGGGCTCTTTTGCCAAGGAACAGAGGGAGGACAACCGACTCAAGCACAGTTGGAGTCAGGTGCGAGTCATAGATGGAGAGGACGTCCTCCCCCGGCCCCACCCTCTCCCACATTTTGTTGTAGAGAATGGCCTGCTGTATTGTGTCACCCAGCGGAGGGGGGAGGAGAAAAAGTTACTAGTCGTGCCTCGAGCCAAGACCGAGACCATCCTAGAACTGGCACATTCCCACCCCATGGCAGGACACCTCGCCACAGCCAACACTGCTCAACGCATCAGCGACCGCTTCCACTGGCCGGGCCTGGAGGGCGAAGTAAAGCGGTTCTGCCAAGCCTGCCCGACCTGTCAGGCCACATCGCCCAGGACTCCTCCCTCCAGCCCGCTCATCCCGCTGCCTATCATCGAGGTGCCCTTCGAGCAGATTGGAATGGACATAGTGGGGCCGTTGCCTAAGTCTGCCCGAGGGCATGAGCACATCCTGGTCATCGTCGACAATGCCACCCGGTACCCAGAAGCAGTCCCCCTGCGGAAGACCATCGCAAACTCCCCCTCGGAGATCCTGACTGACCAGGGAACCCCCTTCATGTCCCGGCTAATGGCGGACCTCTGCCGGCTGCTGCAGGTGAAGCAGTTGAGGACCACCGTCTCCCCCAAACCGATGGGCTCATAGAGAGATTTAACCAGACCCTCAAGCAAATGCTCAGACGTGTAGCGGCGGAGGACAAGCGGGATTGGGACCTCATGATCCCCTACGTGCTCTTTGGGATCCGCAAAGTTCCTCAGGCCTCAACTGGCTTCAGCCCCTTCAAGCTCCTGTTTGGCCGTCAACCTCGGGGCCTCTTGGACGTGGCCCGGGAAGCGTGGGAGCAGCAGCCGGCCCCTCATCGTACCATCATTGAGCACGTCCGACAAATGAGGGAACGGAATGACCGAGGACGACGGGAGGCAGAGCAACTCTACCACATCAACCTCCTGAAGAAATGGGTGGGGACCCGGGACCAAGTAGCTGACCTGAGCCTCACCGAGGACGTTGGACGTTGTTTACTTCATTAATGTGTTTTACTGTGTTAATGGAAAAAGGATGCGATAAGGATTCAGTTTCTGATTCTTCTGAATCTTAAACAATGGATTCGGTATTCGGCCGAACCCCAAAAAATCTGGATTCGGTGCATCGCTACTAAAAATACATTCTTAATACTGTATATATATATATTCAGTACACAGAGTTAATTTTTTACGTATACAATTTATTATGGATTTAATCTCTAAGAGCAGAGAGTAAAAATTTAAGGAAGATTAGTTCACTTGATCATTTACATAATACGATATTTCACCTCTGACTGACATCCAGCTCTTGGGTGACTCTCCTCTCTCTGAGTGTTTGCAGTAGTAGAAACCCTCATGTGACTTTGAGACAGTAGAGATGATCATCTCTGTAGTTTGATTCTGGATGAGTGATCCATCTTTATAGAAATCAGCTCTGGGGTTTGATGGAGTTGAATGTTGATATAAACAGCGTAGAGTCAGAGTATCTCCTTCAATCACAGGATGAACAGGACTCTCCAGAATCACACCAGCTACAGAAACAGAGGAAACATGCAATGTTGGCAAAATATTAAAATTATATGAAAAATATAGTAACAAAAAATAGTTTATTTATTTTATGACAAAACTATTCTTTGTGCTGCCTGCCCCACTGATGCATCCTACATGTGTTTAATCAACCTGCTTTATGATTTGATTGGAAATTACCAGTGAAATTAATAAATTCACACAGACTCACAGTGTACAGTGATATTAACAGGATGATATTTCTCTCCAGATTGAGACTGACACCAGTACACTCCAATGTCTGATGTGCTGGTGGAACTGATTGTACAGGTAGATCCTGTTTGTGCAGCCTGGTGTAATGATGAACAATCTTCCAGCTGTCCACTCTCTGTGTATCTTCTCACTCTCCATCTATCAGAGTTACTCTGGTCCTCACAGCTCAGAGAGAGACAGAGAGATGTGAAGTGTTGAGTTCTGCCGGGACTGATGATCAGAGAGACTCGAGGAGAAACACCTGAGAAGACAATTAGAGTTAAGCATTTAGAAATTTTTGATATTTTTTTTTAATAAATATGAACCAATAATTTAAGTGTCTGAACTCACCAGTGACCCATACTGGCTGTGTGTTGCTGTAGGTTGTTTTATATGCTGGTTTTCCTCTCTCGGCTCTGCACACATAAACTCCTGTGTGTTTTAGAGCAGCAGAACTGACAGTGTAGTTTCCTCCAGCTCCTCTGCTGCTGTCTGAGAGCATCTGATAATGATTGCTGCTTTCTGTTTAAAGTGAGAATGTGAAGATGTTCACTAAGGGAATTAATTTCTGTATGCTCCTTATGAATGACTTTCACTGTAAAATGATGGATTCAGATGGTTTCAATTCTTTTAATTTCAGTAATGTTTTTTTATTTTTTATTTTTTTATTTATTTTCTTATAAACAATACAATAAATTTTCGGATATATAGAAATTTGTAAACTTTGTCCATTGACCTTCAAGCCTTCTTTAGTTGAATTGGTAAGCCATTCATACTACAGTCTGACCTCCCAGGGATTTGGGAACACTGTAGCAATATCAGAGCAATGCTGCTTTTGTTTGATCATCGAATTCAGCTTGACAGTAACACTGGTCCACGTAAACAAGTTTGGGTTCGGGATGTAGTTAGATCAGCTTGACTTAGACATATTAAATAATAATTTTGACTTGAATAAAATCTGTTAAAGGGATAGTTCTGTCATCATTTACTCACCCTCAAGTTCTGCCCAAACTGTTGCTGGTAGCCACTGACTTCCATAGTATGGGGTGGGGGGGGGGGGGGGGGATACTATGGAAGTCAGTGTCTACAACTGTTTGGTTGTACAACATTCTTCTAATTATTTTAGTTTGTATTCAACAGAGGGAGAAAAATATATATCTAGATTTGGAACAATAAGATGGTGAATTATTGTAAAAAAAATAAAAAAAAATAATATATATATAATTGAACTATTTCTTTCATTCAAAGTTACCACCTGAAGCACATTATATCTTACCTGATGAAGCAGTTAGAGTGAACCAGCTGAATGTCCAGTCTGTAGAGGAGCCATAAACCTCACAGATCAGAGTCACTGGATCTCCTTCAGTCAACCACTTCTGTGGAGAAACACTTAAAACTGCATGGAGTCTGTCTGAAATAGAGAAATCACTAGTTAATAACATGTTAACAATTATAACTTGTGTGTGTTAATAGGAGGAGATTATCAAACTCACCTAATACTGTCAGTGTAACTGTATCACTGATGTTTGATGTTCGTGATCCTCCTCTCTCTGCTCCATTACAGGAGTATTTACCTGTGTCAGACTCAGTAACAGGACTGAATGTGTGTTCCTGTAGTTCACTGAAAGCATTAGCTGAACCATCTTTATACCAGCTGTACTGCCAGCTAGTGACTCCTTCACCATCAATGTCACATCTAAGTGTAACTATCTCTCCTCTGAATACATGTTGAGCAGGTTTAATGCTCACGTTTGGTTTTGGTCTTTCTGTTAAATAATAACAATTCACAAAGAAAAATTACCTGATAATATAATACATATGCAAATAAAATAATATATGCTGATTTTAGTCTATTGTAACAGACACCCCAGGTTCCATCACCAACCAATCACAGCACACTCCCTCACTTCAGTACTAATCACTCCCACCTGTTCCTCATCCACCTGCAATCACCAGCTCTCATAAATACCACACACAAGCTCCCAGTCGGCGTCCGGTCTCGTTTGCAACAACGTATAACCTCCATGCTTACTCTAAGGACTAATGATCTCTCTACTTACCTTATTTATAATATAAAACAAGGGGAAATGTCTGTCAGTGAATGGGAGTGGTCCTGTCCCAGCAGCAGGGGAGTTCTAGCTGCCATCCTCCAAACTCAACCCGGCGGAGGTCAATTACGATATTGGCAACCGAGAGCTACTGGCCATCAAGTTGGCTCTGGAAGAGTGGAGGCACTGGCTAGAGGGAGCCAAACACCCTTTCCAAGTTCTCACAGACCATAAGAACCTTGAGTATCTACGCATGGACAAAAGGCTTAATCCAAGGCAGGCCCGCTGGGCGCTATTCTTCACCCGCTTCAACTTCTCCATCTCGTACCGCCCAGGGGCCAAAAACGTCAAGGCTGAAGCCCTGTCCCACTCTGAAACTATACTTCCTGAGAAGGTAATCATCAGTCCTTTCATCTGGTCAACCGAGACCCTACCCTCCTCCGATCCCTCCACCAACACTCCGCCGGGTTGTCCACCAGGATGGCAATACATCCCCAGGACACCGCGCACTGCTCACCCGGTGGTCAATGAAACCCTCTTGCTGCTAAGAGAATGCTTCTGGTGGCCCAACATGGCATCGGAGATCAGAAGGTACATGCACGGATGTAAAGACTGCGCCATCTCCAAGAGTCCACGCCACTTACCATCAGGCAAGCTCCACCCTCTGCCCGTCCCGAACCATCCATGGTCACACCTAGGGGTGGACTTCATCACAGATCTGCCTCCCTCTGACAACAACACTTGTGTCCTTGTTATAGTTGACCGGTTCTCTAAATTATGTCATCTTCTCCCCTTGAAAGGTCTACCCACGGTCATGGAAATGGCCGAGATAATGTTCAACCACATCTTCAGATACTTTGGCATTCCCGAAGACATCGTCTCCGACAGAGATCCCCAGTTCATCTCCCGGTTCACTAACTCCTAGGTGTGGCCATCAGTCTGTCCTCTGGTTACCATCCCTAGTCTAACCGCAGACAGAGAGGAAGAATCAGGAGATCGTCCGATTCCTCCATACCTTCTGCCATGGCCAACAGGACTCTTGGAACCAGTTCCTAGGGTGGGCCAAGTACGCACAGAACTCCCTACGACAACCTACCACCGGACTCACTCCAGTGTGTGCTCTGCTACCAACCACCGCTCTTCCCATGGTCAGGTGAGCCCTCGGATGTCCCATCGAACGACTACTGGTTCCAAGAGACCTAGAGGGTCTGGGATGCGGCCCACCACCAACTGCAATGGATCCTACATAGGCACAGGATGACAGCCGACCTTCACCGCTCTGACGCCCCGGAATACCAACCTGGACAAACATCTGGCTGTCAACCCCGAGACATCTGCCTGTGCCTACTATGCCGCAAGCTTAGTCACAGATTCTTTGGCCTGTTCACCATCACCAAGCAGATCAATCGGGTCACCTTCAAATACCACCTGCCACCTGAGTACCATATTCACCCCAATTTCCATGTCTCACTCCTCAAACCTTACCATCCTTCTGTTTCTCCCTCCACAGAGCCTGGTGTAGCCGAAGCCCCCCTTCCTCTCCTCCTTGATGACGGAGCTGCCTACGAAGTTCATGACACCTTGGACTCCCGGCGGCGTGGCGGACAACTTGAGTACCTAGTGGACTGGGAAGGATACGGTCCAGAGGAATGCTCCTGGGTGTCATGCAACGACATCCTGGATCCGAACCTACTACACATTCCACTCCAATCACCCCAAAAGACCGGCTCCATGAGGAAGAGGACATCCACCACGTCACCGGGGTCCTCTACACTAGGGGTACTGTATTAGACATGCCAAGTTCCATCACCAACCAATCACAGTGGCCTCCCTCACCTGAGTACTAATCACACCCACCTGCTCCTCATCCACCTGCAATCACCAGCTCACATAAATTCCACACACACGCACCCAGTCAGCGTCCAGACTAATTTGCAACAAAGTCTAACCTGCATGCTTACTCTAAGGTCTAACGATCTCTCTACTTACCTCTCTCCAGTGATCTCTAGTGTCTCCAGGTCTCCATCGTGTGTGTGTGTGTCCACTATCTCCAGCATCTAGAACTCTTCTCCAACGGATCTAATCTACTTCACCTCCATCAACTATACCTCACCCTGCACTACCTGCTCCTCTGCTTGTGCCTCATTAAACTGTGTTATCTGTTATTTCAGCCTCCTGTCCCGGTTTACTGTAACATCTATGAACAGTTTATCTATGGAATAACACACATACTAAATCAGGATAGACTGAAGTGTTGTTCTCTGTAGCTGTTATGGTCATAGATTCAGTGTTTTTTTATCATTTTCATTGTGTTCTCAAAGCAGATTATGTGATCAAAAATACTTGCCGTGTATTGTCACTGTTACTGGTTTACTGTAATCTGTATAATATTTTCCTCTTCGTGCTCTGCACCTGTACTCTCCTCCATCAGAGACTTTCACTGAATCGACTGTTTTAGTTGAAGCTTCAGTAGATTCAGTGTTTGAGTTTTTACTCCAGAGAAACTCCCATCCATCCCATGAATGATCCACCTCACATCTCAGAGTAACTGAGTCTCCAGTGAACAATGAACTCTGTGGCAGCACAATCAGAGTTGGCGTGGTAAAATCTGTAATTATAAAATAATTGGTAGCATTAGTTGTGAAAGTTTTTCCGCAGAAGATTTCACCCTCAAAGATAAATCGTTAATGCATTTTAGATTCACAGAGAATAGTGTCAAACACCATTTTAATGCTAAAGTGTTTCATGCTCTAGTGTGTTTTGTGAAGTGCTGAATATATAAATATACAGTATTGTTCAAAATAATAGCAGTACAATGTGACTAACCAGAATAATCAAGGTTTTTAGTATATTTTTTATGGCTACGTGGCAAACAAGTTACCAGTAGGTTCAGTAGATTGTCAGAAAACAAACAAGACCCAGCATTCATGATATGCACGCTCTTAAGGCTGTGCAATTGGGCAATTAGTTGAAAGGGGTGTGTTCAAAAAAATAGCAGTGTCTACCTTTGACTGTACAAACTCAAAACTATTTTGTACAAACATTTTTTTTTCTGGGATTTAGCAATCCTGTGAATCACTAAACTAATATTTAGTTGTATGACCACAGTTTTTTAAAACTGCTTGACATCTGTGTGGCATGGAGTCAACCAACTTGTGGCACCTCTCAGCTGTTATTCCACTCCATGATTCTTTAACAACATTCCACAATTCATTCACATTTCTTGGTTTTGCTTCAGAAACAGCATTTTTGATATCACCCCACAAGTTCTCAATTGGATTAAGGTCTGGAGATTGGGCTGGCCACTCCATAACATTAATTTTGTTGGTTTGGAACCAAGACTTTGCCCGTTTACTAGTGTGTTTTGGGTCATTGTCTTGTTGAAACAACCATTTCAAGGGCATGTCCTCTTCAGCATAGGGCAACATGACCTCTTCAAGTATTTTAACATATGCAAACTGATCCATGATCCCTGGTATGCGATAAATAGGCCCAACACCATAGTAGGAGAAACATGCCCATATCATGATGCTTGCACCTCCATGCTTCACTGTCTTCACTGTGTACTGTGGCTTGAATTCGGAGTTTGGGGGTCGTCTCACAAACTGCCTGTGGCCCTTGGACCCAAAAAGAACAATTTTACTCTCATCAGTCCACAAAATGTTCCTCCATTTCTCTTTAGGCCAGTTGATGTGTTCTTTGGCAAATTGTAACCTCTTCTGCACATGCCTTTTTTTTAACAGAGGGACTTTGCGGGGGATTCTTGAAAATAGATTAGCTTCACACAGACGTCTTCTAACTGTCACAGTACTTACAGGTAACTCCAGACTGTCTTTGATCATCCTGGAGGTGATCATTGGCTGAGCCTTTGCCATTCTGGTTATTCTTCTATCCATTTTGATGGTTGTCTTCCGTTTTCTTCCACGTCTCTCTGGTTTTGCTCTCCATTTTAAGGCATTGGAGATCATTTTAGCTTAACAGCCTATCATTTTTTGCACTTCTTTATAGGTTTTCCCCTCTCTAATCAACTTTTTAATCAAAGTACGCTGTTCTTCTGAACAATGTCTTGAACGACCCATTTTCCTCAGCTTTCAAATGCATGTTCAACAAGTGTTGGCTTCATCCTTAAATAGGGGCCACCTGATTCACACCTGTTTCTTCACAAAATTGATGACCTCAGTGATTGAATGCCACACTGCTATTTTTTTGAACACACCCCTTTCAACTAATTCAACTAATTGCCCAATTGCACAGCCTTAAGAGCGTGCATATCATGAATGCTGGGTCTCATTTGTTTTCTGAGAATCTACTGAACCTACTGGTAACTTGTTTGCCACGTAGCAATAAAAAAATATACGAAAAACCTTGATTATTCTGGTTAGTCACATTGTACTGCTATTATTTTGAACAATACTGTATGTATAATCAAACATTATGATATTTTATAGATTTTGACAAAGCAGATAACTTTTTTAAGGGAAGTCAAGTCACCTTTATTTATATAGCGCTTTAAACAAAATACATTGCGTCAAAGCAACTGAAAAACATTCATTAGGAAAACTGTGTCAATAATGCAAAATGACAGTTAAAGGCAGTTCATCATTGAATTCAGTGATGTCATCTCTTTAAATAGTTTCTGTGCATTTGTTTGCAATCAAGTCAACAATATCGCTGTAGATGAAGTGACCCCAACTAAGCAAGCCAGAGGTGATGGCGACAAGGAACCGAAACTCCATTGGTGACAGAATGGACAAAAAAACCTTGGGAGAAACCAGGCTCAGTTGGGGGGGGGGGGGAGTTCTCCTCTGACCAGACGAAACCAGCAGTTAAATTCCAGGCTGCAGCAAAGTCAGATTGTGCAGAAGAATCTGTTTCCTGTGTTCTTGTCCTGGTGGTCATCTGAGACAAGGTCTTTACAGGGGATCTGTATCTGGGGCTCTAGTTGTCCTTGTCTCCGCTGTCTTTCAGAGATGTAGAGGTCCTTTCTAGGTGCTGATCCACCATCTGGTCTGGATATATACTGGATCCGGGTGACTGCAGTGACCCATTGATCTGGATACAGACTCCATCTGGTGGGAAGTGTTCCCGGTTCCGGTTTACCTAATTAATGCAGTCTAAAAATCCTTTAATGGATTTGGATATTAAAAGCATATTAGTATGTTATGTGTAAGCCAGGTTAAAGATATAGGTCTTTAATCTAGATTTAAACTGCAAGAGTGTGTCTGCCTCCCGAACAATGTTAGGTAGGTTATTCCAGAGTTTAGGCACCAAATCGGAAAAGGATCTGCAGCCCGCAGTTGATTTTGATATTCTAGGTATTATAAAATTACATTTGCCAAGATGTCAGGCGCTCTGGCTCCCGGTAAACATTTGACTATGGTGGCTGGGGTCTATATTCACGTTCCGTACAATAGAATCGCCAATAACTAGAGCACTTTCATCAGGTTTCTCAGTGGGTCCGTCACTAAGTGGTGAGAACCTGTTTAATGTTTTGATCGGAACAGAAGATTGGTGTTTTGACCCACGACTGTGCTGCCTCACTGTCACCCAGTTGCCCTGCTGCAGGGGCTCTGTTGTTGGAACCGAACAAGGTACAGGAATCCCTGAGCTAGACACATCCAAAGCCGTATCTAAAGCCCTAACATTCTTACTGTCCTCAATTAAAGTTTGGATATGTGTCTCCTATTCTGAAATCTTCTCTGTCAACCCAACTATTTCCCTGCATTTATCACATGTGAATCCCTCATCTGCGACAGAGATCGATAAACTGTACATGTGGCAAGAGGTGCAAATAACAATAGCAGGAGAAGCCATTACTCACCTTGCTTGATGAAATATTCTTACCACAGTTGTTTAAAGAACTTGTGAAAAACTGGAGCGAAAGAGAGGAGAGGATAAAAGAAAACAGCAATAGGTTCGAATGAAAACACTAATGACAAGCTAACGAGTGGTAACGCAACGCAGGTGCACTGCACTCATGGATATAAAATAAAAGTAAACGATCAAAATCTGATGAGATTGATTGATAATATCAGAAATATGGTGTGAATTAAGTTATATTTTATCATTTTAAACAAGAGAGAGTGATAGTAAGATACAGATTTTAGAGAGAAAACAGCTACACAGAGCTATGATCAGCTGCAGCAAGGCCAGAACTAAAAGTTAACCATCTAAAGAGATGTCAACAGGCAACGTGGAAAACAAAACTCCAGAACTGATTCAGCAAAAACCATTACAAAGCTCAAAACCGAATGATGGGAAAACAGACTGACCTACAGTTAACGCAACAGAACATTTCTTTCACAAACATCACTGCACACTTGCTCTCTAAAGTTCATTGTTTACTCATACAATTTATTGTGGATTAGAATCTCTAAGAGCAGAAAGTAAAAAGTTAAGGAAGATTAGTTCACTTGGTCATTTACATAATATAATATTTATTTCACCTCTGACTGAGATCCAGCTCTTGGGTGACTCTCCTCTCTCTGAGTGTTTGCAGTAGTAGAAACCCTCATGTGACTTTGAGACAGTAGAGATGATCATCTCTGTAGTTTTATTCTGGATGAGTGATGCATCTTTATAGAAATCAGCTCTGAGGTTTGTTGGAGTTGAATGTTGATATAAACAGCGTAGAGTCAGAGTATCTCCTTCACTCACAGGATGAACAGGATTCTCCAGAATCACACCAGCTACAGAAACAGAGGAAACATGCAATGTTGGCAATATAGTAAAATTACATGAAAGATGTAGTAATAAAAAATAGTTTATATATTTTGACAAAATTTTATTTGTGCCGCCTGCCCCACTGATGCATCCTACATGTGTTTAATTAACCTGCTTTATGCTTTGATTGTAAACTACCAGTGAAATTAATACATTCACACAGACTCACAGTGTACAGTGATATTAACAGGATGATATTTCTCTTCAGATTCAGACTGACACCAATACACTCCAGTGTCTGATGTGATAGAGGAGTTGATTGTACAGGTAGATCCTGTTTGTGATCCCCACACTGATGATGAACAATCTTCCAGCCCCCAACTCTCTGTGTATCTTCTCACTCTCCATCTATCAGAGTTACTCTGGTCCTCACAGCTCAGAGAGAGAGAGACAGATGTGAAGTGCTGAGTTCTGCTGGGACTGATGATCAGAAAGACTGGAGGAGAAACACCTGAGAAGACAATTTTAAAAAAGAATTTAGAAATGTTTGAGATTTTTTAAAATAAATATGAACCAATAATTTAAGTGTCTGAACTCACCAGTGACCCATACTGGCTGTGTGTTGCTGTAGGTTGTGTTATATGCTGGTTCTCCTCTCTCTGCTCTGCACACATAAACTCCTGTGTGTTTTAGAGCAGCAGAACTGAAAGTGTAGTTTCCTCCAGCTCCTCTGCTGCTGTCTGAGAGCATCTGATAATGATTGCTGCTTTCTGTATAAAGTGAGAATGTGAACATGTTCACTAAGGGACTTAATTTCTGTATGCTCCTTTTGAATCACTTTCACTGCAAACTGATGTTTTCAGATTGTTTCAATTCTTTCAGAGATTTTTAAACTTTAGTGTTATGTCTACTTTGTCTGCAGTTCATTAATTTTAGCAAATTGCTTGCTTTGTACATTCAGATCAACAGCATTAAGGTATAGATGGTAGACTTATTCACTTGTATGAACTCATTTTAGACACTTAGGTGTTCTTGCTCCTTCCAAGCAGTAAATGATCATCTTTGAATGAGCACTATAGTGTATTAACTTCAAATGCTTAGTAATGTCAGTCTGACCCATTTCAGGGGCTGCAAATCTTATAAATTTTTTTAAATCAAAGCTACAGTAATGCATTTTAATATTTACAAGAACAGTTTCCTTTTATGCATAGGCTACTTATGGTTTTGATGTCCACTGGATTTCCCTTCAAGCCTTCTTTAGTGGTATTGGTAAGCCATTCATACTACAGTCTGACTTCCCAGGGATTTGTGAACACTGTAGCAATATCAGAGCAATGCTGCTTTTGTTTGAGCATCGCATTTAACTTTACAGTATCACTGGTCCACGTAAACAAGTTTGGGTTTGGGATGTAGCTAGATAAGCTTGACTTAGTCATATTAAATAATCATTTTGACTTGAATAAAATCTTTTAAAGGGATAGTTCTGTCATCATCTAGTCACCCTCAAGTTCTGCCCAAACAGTTGCTGGTAGCCACTGAGTTCCATAGTATTGGGGGGAAAAATACTATGGAATTCAGTGTCTACAACTATTTGGTTACCGACATTCCTCTAATTATTTCAGTTTGTGTTCAACAGAGGGGGAAAACAATTCTAATGGTTTGGAACAACATGAGGGTGAATAAATGTAAAAAAATAAAATAAATAATAATAATAAAAAAAAAAAAAATAATAAAATATATATATATTTAATTGAAAGTTATCCCATTAAGCACATTATATCTTACCTGATGAAGCAGTTAGAGTGAACCAGCTGAATGTCCAGCCTGTAGAGGAGCCATAAACCTCACAGATCAGAGTCACTGGATCTCCTTCAGTCAACCACTTCTGTGGAGAAACACTTAAAACTGCCTGGAGTCTGTCTGAAATAGAGAAATCACTAGTTAATAACATGTTAACAATTATAACTTGTGTGTGTTTATAGGAAGAGATAATCAAACTCACCTGATACTGTCAGTGTAACTTCATCACTGATGTTTGATGTTCGTGATCCTCCTCTCTCTGCTCCATAACAGGAATATTTACCTGTGTCAGACTCAGTAACAGAACTGAATGTGTGTTCCTGTAGTTCACTGAAAACACTGTTTGAATCATCTTTATACCAGCTGTACTGCCAGCTAGTGACTCCTTCACCATCAATGTCACATCTGAGAGTGACTATCTCTCCTCTGAATACATGATGATCAGGTTTAATGCTCAATTTTGGTTTTGGTCTTTCTGTTAAATGATAACAATTCACAAAGAAAAATTACCTGATAATATAATAAATATGTAAATAAAACAATATATGCTGGTTTCAGTCTATTAACAGTTATTCTATGGAATAACACACATGCTAAATCAGGTTAGACTGAAGTGTTGTTCTCTGTAGCTGTTATGGTCATTGATTCAATGTCTTTTGAATCATTTTCATTGTGTTCTCAGAGCAGCTCATTATGTGATCAAAAATACTTGCCGTATATTGTCACTGTTACTGGTTCACTGTAATGTGTGTAATATCCTCCTCTTCGTGCTCTGCACCTGTACTCTCCTCCATCAGAGACTTTCACTGAATCGACTGTTTTAGTTGAAGCTTCAGTAGATTCAGTGTTTGAGTTTTTACTCCAGAGAAACTCCCATCCATCCCATGACTGATCCACCTCACATCTCAGAGTAACTGAGTCTCCAGTGAACAATGAACTCTGTGGCAGCACAGTCAGAGTTGGTGTGGTAACATCTGTAAATATAAAATCATTAGTAGCATTAGTTGTGAAAGTGTTTCAGCAGAAGATTTGATCCTCAAAGATAAATCGTTAGTGTATTTTAGATTCACAGAGAATGGTGTCAAACACCATTTTCATGCTAAAGTGTTTCATTCTCTAGTTCGTTTTGTGGAGTACTGCATTTATAAATATATGTATAAACATAAACATTATGCTATTTTATAGATTTTGACAAAGCAGATAACTTTTTAACCATCTAAAGACAAGAAATGAACTAAAAATACATTCTTACTAAATGTAAAATACTGAATATATATGTAAGTCAACAGGCAATGTGCAAACAAAACTCCAGAACTGATTCAGCAAATAACATTACAAAGCTCAAAACTGAATGATAGGAAAACAGACTGACCTACAGTTAACGCAACAGAACATTTCTCTTTTACAACCATCACTGCACACTTGCTCTCTAAAGTTTATTGTTTACTCATACAATTTATTGTGGATTAGAATCTCTAAGAGCAGAAAGTAAAAAGTTAAGGAAGATTAGTTCACTTGGTCATTTACATAATATAATATTTCACCTCTGACTGAGATCCAGCTCTTGGGTGACTTTCCTCTCTCTGAGTGTTTGCAGTAGTAGAAACCCTCATGTGACTTTGAGACAGTAGAGATGATCATCTCTGTAGTTTGATTCTGGATGAGTGATCCATCTTTATAGAAATCAGCTCTGAGGTTTGATGGAGTTGAATGTTGATATAAACAGCGTAGAGTCAGAGTATCTCCTTCAGTCACAGGATGAACAGGACTCTCCAGAATCACACCAGCTACAGAAACAGAGGAAACATGCAATGTTGGCAAAATAGTAAAATTATATGAAAAATATAGTAAAAAATGTGTTTACATATTTTGAAAAAAACTATTCTTTGTGCCGTCTGCCCCACTGATGCGTCCTGCTTGTGTTTAATCAACCTGTTTTATGCTTTGATTGTAAACTGCCAGTGAAATTAATAAATTCACACAGACTCACAGTGTACAGTGATATTAACAGGATGATATTTCTCTCCAGATTCAGACTGACACCAGTACACTCCAGTGTCTGATGTGATGGTGGAGTTGATTGTACATGTAGATCCTGTTTGTGATGCCCGGTGTAATGATGAACAATCTTCCAGCCCCCCACTCTCTGTGTATCTTCTCACTCTCCATCTATCAGAGTTACTCTGGTCCTCACAGCTCAGAGAGAGAGAGACAGATTTGAAGTGTTGAGTTCTGCTGGGACTGATGATCAGAGAGACTCGAGGAGAAACACCTGAGAAGACAACTCGATTTAAGCATTTAGAAATGTTTGAGATTTTTTAAAATAAATATGAACCAATAATTTAAGTGTCTGAACTCACCAGTGACCCATACTGGCTGTGTGTTGCTATAGGTTGTTTTATATGCTGGTTTTCCTCTCTCGGCTCTGCACACATAAACTCCTGTGTGTTTTAGAGCAGCAGAACTGACAGTGTAGTTTCCTCCAGCTCCTCTGCTGCTGTCTGAGAGCATCTGATAATGATTGCTGCTTTCTGTATAAAGTGAGAATGTGAAGATGTTCTTCAAGGGAATTAATTTCTGTATGATCCTTTTGAATGACTTTCACTGCAAACTGATGTTTTCAGATTGTTTTAATACTTTTAATCTCAGTAATCTAATATATATATATACCATACAAAAAAATATTTGGATACATAGACATTTTTAAACTTTAGTGTTATGTCTATACTTTGTCTGCAGCTCAGCAATTTTAGCAAATAATTTGCTTTGTACATTCAGATCGACAGCATTAAGGTAGAGATGGTAGACTTATTCACTCGTATGAACTCATTTTAGACACTTAGGTGTTCTTGCTCCTTCCAAGCTGTAAATGATCATCTTTGAATGAGCATTATAGTGTATTTATTCAAAAGCTTAGGTAATGTCAATCTGACCCATTTCAGGGGCTGCCAAAATGTACATTTAAAATCAGAGCTACAGGAATGCATCTTCATATTTACAAGAACAGTTTCATTTTATGCATAGGCTACTTATGGTTTTGATGTCCGTTGGCCTTCAAGTCTTCTTTAGTGGGATTTGTAAGCCATTCATACTACAGTCTGACTTCCCAGGGATTTGTGAACACTGTAGCAATATCAGAGCAATGCTGCTTTTGTTTGAGCATCGCATTCAACTTTACAGTAACACTGGTCCACGTAAACAAGATTGGGTTTGGGATGTAGCTAGATAAGCTTGACTTAGTCATATTAAATAATCATTTTGACTTGAATAAAATCTGTTAAAGTTAAAGTAGTTCTGGCATCATTTAATCACCCTCAAGTTCTGCCCTAACAGTTTCTGTTAGCCACTGACTATGGAGCGCCGTTTGTAAAGCGGCTCATGCTGAAAATAACAGCAACATTTTTGTCACATTTAGTTTCAAACAATGTTAAAAATACAGTATGAATTTTTGACTGTCACTTTTTAGCACATTTACAACAACTTTGAAAGATATCTTAAATAGTTAAATATAAATATTAAATGTTAAACCTAAATGTTAAATGTTAAATCTAAATGCTAAATCTAATTTTTAAATCTAAGTCTAAATGTTAAATCTAAATGTTAAATCTACATCAAAATGTTAAATCTAAATCTAAATGTTAAATCTAAATCTAAATATAAAATATAAATGTTAAATCTAACATTTATATCACACTAGCCTACTCTTCAAATGCAGTTTCTCCGAACATGTTTATTATTTTAGGTAGTCATTATCACGATAATCCATGTCCAAGAGTCAATTTCTTCGGGTGAGATGGTTTTTATTCGTTACTTATTTGACACGATGGACACATACTGACCTCATCGAGCTTTTATTTTGGCACTTCCGGCATTTTGAATTAGCATATAAGAAAAATATTTAGTTTCACCCGAAACATTTAGATTCATATTTATATTTATATTTAACATTCATATTTAACATTTATATTTATATTTAACATTTAGATTCGACATTTAGATTTAGATTAATATTTAACATTTACATTTACATTTACATTTACATTTACATTGATTCATTTAGCAAACGCTTTTATCCAAAGCGACATACAGATGAGGACAGAGGAAGCAATCAAAAACAACAAAAATAGCAATGATATATAAGTGCTATAACAAGTCTCAGTTAGGTTAACACAGTACACATAGCATGGGATTTTAAATACTATAATATAAAGAAAACAGATAGAATAATAAAGAATAGAGCAAGCTAGTGTTAGAGGTCTTTGCCCCCCCCCCCACACACACACACACACTTGCATAATAAATGAAAAGGAAATAGAATACAAAAAGATTAGAAAGTTATTTAGATTTTTTTTTAAAGAACAGAATTAGAATAGTGAGTGTTAAAGTTAGAGGGTCAAATAAAGGTGGAAGAGATGTGTTTTAAGCTTTAAGCTTTTTTATGTTTGATTTAACATTTAAATTTAACATTTAACATTTAGGTGTAAGATTTAATATTTAGATTTAACATTTAGATTTTACATTTAGATTTAACATTTAGGTGTAACATTTAATATTTATATTTAACTATTTAAAATATCTCTAAGTTTACAAATATTGTTGTAAATGTGCTAGAAAGTCACTGTCAAAAATTCATACCAGTTTTTTATACATTGTTTGAAGCTAAATGTTACAAAATGTTGCTGTTACAAATGGCGCCAACATAACTGACTTCCATGGTATGGGGGAAAAAAAATTACAATGGAAGTCAGTGTCTACAACTGTTTGGTTACCGACATTCTTCTAATTATTTTTGGTAGTGTTCAACAGAGGGAGAAAAAAAATTATAAAGTTTTGGAACAATATGAGGGTGAATAAATGTAAAAAAAAAAAAAAAATGTTTTACCTATTTATTTAATTCAAAGTTACCGCCTGAAGCACATTATATCTTACCTGATGAAGCAATTAGCGTGAACCAGCTGAATGTCCAGTCTGTAGAGAAGCCATAAACCTCACAGATCAGAGTCACTGAATTTCCTTCAGTCAACCACTTCTGTGGAGAAACACTTAAAACTGCCTCGAGTCTATCTGAAATAGAGAAATCACTAGTTAATAACATGTTAACAATTATAACTTGTGTGTGTTTATAGGAAGAGATGATCAAACTCACCTGATACTGTCAGTGTAACTTCATCACTGATGTTTGATTTTCGTGATCCTCCTCTCTCTGCTCCATTACAGGAGTATTTACCTGCGTCAGACTCAGTAACAGGACTGAATGTGTGTTCCTGTAGTCCACTGAAAACACTGTTTGAATAATCTTTATACCAGCTGTACTGCCAGCTAGTGACTCCTTCACCATCAATGTCACATCTGAGAGTTACTGTCTCTCCTCTGAATACATGATGATCAGGTTTAATGCTCACTTTTGGTTTTGGTCTTTCTGTTAAATGATTACAATTCACAAAGAAAAATTACCTGATAATATAATAAATATGTAAATAAAACAATATATGCTGGTTTCAGTCTATTAACAGTTATTCTATGGAATAACACACATGCTAAATCAGGTTAGACTGAAGTGTTGTTCTCTGTAGCTGTTATGGTCATTGATTCAGTGTCTTTTGAATCATTTTCATTGTGTTCTTAAGAGCAGCTCATTATGTGATCAAAAATACTTGCCGTATATTGTAACTGTTACTGGTTCACTGTAATGTGTATAATATCCTCCTCTTCGTGCTCTGCACCTGTACTCTCCTCCATCAGAGACTTTCACTGAATATATTTTTTTATTTGAAGCTTCAGTGGATTCTGTGTTTGAGTTTTTACTCCAGATAAACTCCCATCCATCCCATGAATTATCCACCTCACAGCTCAGAGTAGCTGAGTCTCCAGGGAACAATGAACTCTGTGGCAGCACAATCAGAGTTGGTGTGGTAACATCTGTAAATATAAAATCATTGGTAGCATTAGTTGTGAAAGTATTCCAGCAGAAGATCTGATCCTCAAAGATAAATCGTTTGTGTATTTTAGATTCACAGAGAATGGTGTCAAACACCATTTTCATGCTAAAGTGTTTCATGCTATAGTTTGTTTTGTGGAGTGCTGCATATATAAATATATGTATAAACATAAACATTATGATATTTTATAGATTTTGACAAAGCAGATTGCCTTTTTTTAAGGGAATTGAAAGTTAACCATCTAAAGACAAGAAATGGACTAAAAATACATTCTTACTAAATGTAAAATACTGAATATATAAGTCAACAGGCAATGTGTAAAACAAAACTCCAGGACTGATTCAGCAAATACCATTACAAATCTCAAAACCGAATGATAGGAAAACAGACTGCAAACTACAGTTAACGCAACAGAAAATGTATCTTTCACAAACATCACTGCACACTTGCTCTCTAAAGTTCATTGTTTACTCATACAATTTATTATGGATTTGAATCTCTGAGAGCAGAAAGTAAAAAGTTTCACCTCTGACTGAGATCCAGCTCTTGGGGGACTCTCCTCTCTCTGAGTGTTTGCAGTAGTAGAAACCCTCATGTGACTTTGAGACAGTAGAGATGATCATCTCTGTAGTTTGATTCTGGATGAGTGATCCATCTTTATAGAAATCAGCTCTGAGGTTTGGTGGAGTTGAATGTTGATATAAACAGTGTAGAGTCAGAGTATCTCCTTCAGTCAAAGGATGAACAGGACTCTCCAGAATCACACCAGCTACAGAAACAGAGGAAACGTGCAATTTTGGTGTAGCAGTATGAGTGTAACCCATAATTACTTAATTACTATCCTATCCTTAGAGCTACCTCCTTCAGGATTGACACACACGCTGCTTGATTGGTATGTAGGCTACATAGTGTGGGATTTAATGGGCTTAAATACTTCGCTTTTTCATAAATAACAGGAAATGGGCTGGTTTAACTGGAGAATGTCTTCAGCCGCAGAGCATTCGTTTACTAGCTGCTGTTTTGCCTGGACTGCTGTTTTGTCTAACGTGCATGTTTTGAACATTGTATCAGTAACTTTATTCGATCTCTGCACGCCCGTTTTTGCCTTCACAGCCACTTGGATAACCACGGCCATACGGTCAAATGTGTGAGCCTCCTGTTTTGTGTGGGCCAGTATTTTAATCGGTTTGAATGTAATTTAGTAGAAGGGGGTTGGCTCTTTGCAGTTATAATTTGGCTGATTTTTCCTTTTTGTTAATTAGCTTTCAGTTTAGCTAAAATTTGCATTTATGGTTTGTTGTTTTTCATCAATGACTTGTTTATTTAACCAGGTTTTCTTTTGTTAACATAGTTAAAGATGTATTAATATTTTGTTTAATTATTTATTTTTACTGAATTCATTTTCTTTGTGTCATTCTTCATTCTTCTTTAGGTCTTATTGTACTTTAATCATATTTAATATTTTGTTGTTTTTCTTGGTGTTACATGCTTTGGTTGTTCCCTCCCTTTTGTTATTGGTTGCATTTCTCTCCTTCTTATTGGTTTCTTCCTGTTTCCCGCTCTCTGCTGTTTCTGTGTTTAGGTGCTGTGATTGGCCTGGTAATGTGCTCATCATGATTACCCTCAGCTTGTGAAAGATCCAATCATTAATTGGCACAAGATAAAAGACACCCATGAAGAACAGAGGAGGAGGAGCTTGGAGTGTTTGTTGGCAGGGCCAGTTTGTCTGAAGCTGCTGAATTAGTGGTGGTTTGCTTGTTGTGTTTGACAAAATAGCTTGTCTGACAAACTTCACCAGCCCAGAGATAAATGAAAGGGAAGTATGTCACGTGACTTACATTGAGTAAACACGTAGTATGACCCTTTGTTAGACACAGTAGGGAAGGACCGTGTGCAACCTTGTGTAAGTTTTGTTAGTTAGCGAAGCTTTAGGTATGAGGCGTGTTGAATGCCGAAGACTTTATTTTTATTTTTATTTTTTTTGTTAGAGGGTGGAGATTTAGTCAGGGAATTTTTTTGTTGTTTTTGTTTATTTTGCACCGCTCATTTTCTTATCTCTGAAGCTGTTCAAATTAGTGTTATCTTTCTTTGTATATAGTTGTAAATAAGGTGTTGGTTGGTGTTTTCATATAAGTATATCTATTTTTGTAATTAAAGCGAACCACTTATTGTCATGTCAGTTGTCCTTGTGTCATTCTTTCCCAGTACTCCCCAGAGACCAAAATTATAGAGTTGTTTATATTTTATTATGTACGTCTTCCTCATATCGCTATATCAGGATACGTAACACTTGGATTGACAAAGTGCATCTTACAATTAAGGTGTGTGTATACATTTGCTCTCTTCATTCAATTATTAGGGCCCGAGCACCGAGGTGCGAGGACCCTCTTGTATCTGCTTTGTTTATTATTATTATTATTATTATTATTATTATTATTATTAGGGCCCGAGCACCGAAGGTGTGAGGACCCTATTGTATCTGCTCCGTTTCTTATTATTATTATTATTATTACGGTACCAAATGAATCGCCTTTTTGAAGGCCTAAACATACTCAAAAAGTCAGGAATATTTGCACACACCTCCGAATTGGCGAAAATTTACGTCTGATATGGGTTTCAGAAATGGGTGTGGGAAAATGGCTCGACAGCGCCACCTATACACGTTCAGCGGTGTGCGCCTCGAGCTACGTTTCACGCACATGTATGAAAATCGGTACACACATGTAACACACCAAGACCTACAAAAAAGACTCTTGGAGCTAAATTCTAAACCCAACAGGAAGTCGGTTATTTTTTTATTTTATGAGGAAATTTTTTGTCATTTTTTCCATTTCCATGCGTTGAATATAAACGAACTCCTCCTAGAGATTTCTTCAAATCAACACCAAATTTGGTATGCCTAATCTAAAGGCCTTTGCGATGTTAAATTGCTAAGATCTTGAGTTTTCTTATGTTTTATTTATTTATTTAAAGTTTATTTAACAGGGACCATACAAGCTAACTTGTAAGCATTACTAAAGCTTTCAAAGCTTAATATTTTATATTTCTCCAGTATGTAACAGTGATGATAGCGGATTGGCTTTTTATCCATAATTTTTATTGCTCGATTGTAAAGTGAACCAATGTGTTTTGTTGCAGACGGAGCTGCTTGCCCCCAAACTGTCATGCAGTATGAAATATGTGAAAACACCATAGCATGCATGTACAGTAAGGCTGCCTGATTTGGTATATAGTGTCTGATTAATTTAAAACAGTTGAGATTTCTTTGTATTGTTTTAGAGATTTTCTTGATATGTTTAGTAAAATTGAGGATCTATAACCAACCCAAGGTATGTGAATTCTGTTACAGATTGAATTTTTTCATTTTGCAAGTTAATTTTAAATCTTTTATTTAGATCAAGTTTCTTAATAGAAAAACACATAGAGACTGTCTTTGTAAAATTTAGCACCAACTGATTTTGATTGAGCCACTGTCCGACATCAGCCATACATGCAGAGAGAACATCAGCAGCCAACTCTGGTGACTTAGCGGGTGCATAAAGAACTGCATCATCTGCATAGAGCTGGAAGCTGGCCCCTGAACAGTGTAATGGTAGGTCATTAATAAAAAGACTGAACAACAAAGGACCAAGTACGGAGCCCTGTGGTATGCCCCTTTTGATGTTCAAGAGTGAGAATTTTTCCTGGTCAACTTTAACACACTGTACTCTAGCCGGAAGATAAGATGCAAACCACTGTACTGCCTTAGTAGAAAAATTAAAAGATGACATTTTAGTTAAAAGTAAACTATGGTTGATTGTATCAAATGCCTTTTTAAGGTCAAGGAAAACAGCTCCCACCACATCACCCCTATCCAGTGATTTCTTTACATTTTCAATAAAACAGCAGTTTGCAATTTCAGTGGAATAACCTGATCTAAAACCAAACTGCTGTGGGTGGAGGAACTGATTGGCTTCTAAGTGATCAACCATTTGTGCTGTTACAACTTTCTCAATAACTTTTGATAAAATAGGTAAAATAGATATGTTACGATAGTTACACATAGAGTCCTGACTTCCTGATTTAAATACTGGCACAATTACTGCTTTTTTCCATCCTAAAGGAAATCTACAGGTTCTTATAGAAAGATAGACAAGGTATGTAAGAGGTTTAACTAACACGGTTACATATTTTTTAAAAAAAAAACAACTATTCATCATATATAAGTCATTTGTTTTGGAATTTATCAATAATTTCTAAGATGTTTGTCTCCGGAACCTCTGTAATATGAAATGAATCTACAGAAGTCACTCCAGTTGTATAGTTGAAGTCTTTCGACTCAAAATCTTTTATTAATTAATTCATCTACTGAATGCACAAAATATGAATTTAATTCATTAGCCATAACGGCATTATTATTTATGTTCTTTCCATTTATGTTGAGTTCCTTGATCCCCTGTTTATTTGGTTTATTAGTCAGATTGTTTAAGTGTCTCCAAATGGAATTAGTATTGCCTTTAGCATTACCTATAAGTTGAGTATAATATGAAACATTTGCTTTATGTAGTTCTAACACCACTTTATTTCTTAGACTTTTGTAGGTTAACAAATCAGTATTCATTTTTGAGCATAATGATTTTTTCAGAGCCAGATCTCTCTTCTTCATAAGCTTTCTGATTTCATTACTTATCCATGGTACAATGTCTTTCTTACTACATCTTTTTTTTTATGAGAAATTTGTCTATTAATCCTGAAATAGCTGTAGTCATAGAATTACAGCACTCATCTACATCATCCACAGCCATGATCTGCTCCTAATTTAAGTTATTAAGTTCTCTTTCGAACTGCACAGTTTTAGCTTCAGGAATGATAAATGATAATTTATCACAACTAGATTTGCCAAAATACTGTAGCCGCTTTCTGGTCAGTTTTCTCACTGTCAGAATCATGTTGTGGTCTGAGAGACCTGTTATCAGATTGTACGTCCTTGTTATATGTTCTGGTTTATTGGTAAACGCCATATCAATCAGGGTCTTGGTCTGCCTTGTTATCCTAGTGGGCCCTTTAATCATTTGTAGATAATTAAATTTTGTCATAATTGTTTTTAATTTTTGTTTACCACTTTTTCCCGACCAATTAATATTAAAATCACCATACCATACAGTTTCTCTATAGGAATCAAGTTGTTTAGCAACAAGACTTAATTCATCATAAAAAGCAGTGTTATATTAAGGTGGGTTATAAATAACAACAATATTAAAATTCATTGTAGGTGATAAAATAACATTCAAAGCTAGACATTCCAGAGTTGTTTTCAATTCAACTATGTGACATTTAAATTTATCTTTTATGTATATCAAAACTCCTCCCCCCTTGCCTGTATTTCTGTCCTTTCTGAAACATTGATATCCAGCAATGTCTATCATATTATTTGGTATATTACTGTGAAGCCAGGATTCTGTTAAACAAAGATAATCCAAATTCGAGTCCAAGAGGAGTACAGAGATCTGATCCCTTTTGGAAATTAGGCTGCAAATGTTTAAATGTCCGCCTAATATTCCTTTCGGTTTACACTTAACGTCCCAGAGTACTCTAGCATGATTCACAGTTTGGAAAAATAGATATTGTTTTTGTTTTTGTACAGCACTAAAGCCAGAGCCATTCAAGTGCATTCCCGGTTCAATCCCCGAACATGGATCCATCAGACGGGGTGACTCACCGGACTTGTTGCGGTCGGTTGTACACAGGCAGCTAAGACTAGGTGAACTCCGTTTTTCGGCTTGCCGCTGATCCAGTGGTTCCTGGCTCTGAGCCAACAGCTCCCGCAGCTCCGCTCCATAGGATTCTGGTGTAGTTGACGTCACCCCTGTACTGAGCCCAACCTACAGCTCAGTACTAGCCATTTGCTCAAATGTAGTCGGACCAGGATTAAGGTGTATATCCCCAGCCAGAAGAATGAGCACCAGTATAACTTTAAATGCATAAAATCTGCGCTGCCGTGAAGTTAATCTGCTGGTATTATTTCTGTCACTCAGGCCTCTTGATGTCCAGATAAAATACAATGTGCAATGTCCGTGTCCAAACATATGCAACTTGATTTGTTCACAACTGGTTAAGCTTTAAAGGGCGTGTCCGTGGCGGCCTGGCGAATTTCGATGATTCGCCATGAAAAATGAAGTTGCTATAACTCAGACATACAATGTCCAATCTGCCCCAAATCCGAACCTGAACAGATTGACATGCCAATATTCTGTGATAGTCATAGCGCCACCTATTGGAAACAAGAAGTGACATATTCCAAACATATGCAACTTGATTTGTTCACAACTGGTTAAGCTTTAAAGGGCGTGTCCGTGGCGGCCTGGCGAATTTCGATGATTCGCCATGAAAAATGAAGTTGCTATAACTCAGACATACAATGTCCAATCTGCCCCAAATCCGAACCTGAACAGATTGACATGCCAATATTCTGTGATAGTCATAGCGCCACCTATTGGAAACAAGAAGTGACATATTTTGCACTACGACAAACTACTCCTAGAAATTTTTGACATCAATGTCTTTTTATTATAAAGGCCTAATATAAAGGCCTGTGCGATGTTAAATTGTGAATATCTTGAGTTTTCGTTAAAGGGCGTGTCCATGACGCCGTGACAAAGTTTGATGTCTCGCCATGGGAATAAAATATGTTATAACTCAGACATAAAATATCCAATCTTCCCCAAACTTCACATGTGTGCTAAGAGTCCTGGCCTGAACACATCTGAAGGCCATTATTCCATCGGGTGTGGCAAAATGCCTCAATAGCGCCACCTATACACATTCAACGGAGTGTGCCTCAAGCTATGTTCCACGTACATGTACAAAAATCGGTACACATATGTAACACACCAATACCTACAAACGAAATACCTAGGTACGAAATCCGAATCCCAACAGGAAGTTTGTTATTTAGAATTTTCTCTGCAAAATTGGCATTGTTTTTGCCATTTTCAGGGGTTGTACTTTAACAAACTACTCCTAGAGATATATTCAGATCAACACCAAACTTGGTCAGTTAAATCTAAAGGTGTTTGCGATGTTAAATGCGAAGATTTTGAGGTTTCGTTAAAGGGCGTGTCCATGGCGGCCTGACAAAATTCGATGTTTCGCCATGAAAAAGGAAGTTGCTGTTACTCAGACTTACAATGTCCAATCTGCCCCAAACTTCACATGTTAGATAAGACTTCTGCCCTTAACAGATCTACATGCCCATATTCAGTTATATTCAAAGCGCCACCTGCTGGCAACAGGAAGTGACATGTTGTATGCTGTGACAAACTACTCCTAGAATCTTTTTGAGATTAATGTATTTTTTGGGAAGTCGTTGCCTAATGGTTAGAGTGTCGGACTCCCAATCGAAGGGTTGTGAGTTTGAGTCTCGGACCGGACGGAATTGTGGGTGGCGGTAGTGCATGAACAGCTCTCTCTCCACCTTCAATACCATGACTTAGGTGCCCTTGAGCAAGGCATCGAACCCCCAACTGCTCCCCGGGCGCCGCAGCATAAATGGCTGCCCACTGCTCCGGGTGTGTGCTCACAGTGTGTGTGTGTGTGTTCACTGCTCTGTGTATGTGCATTTCGGATGGGTTAAATGCAGAGCACAAATTCTGAGTATGGGTCAACATACTTGGCCGAATGTCACTTTCACTTCACTTCACTTTTGTAGTCAGTCTAATCTAAAGGCCTGTGCAATGTTAACTTGTGGAGATCTTGAGTTTTTGTTAAAGGGCATGTCCATGGCGTAATGACAAATTTTGATGTCTCGTCACAGCAAGAGAAGTTGTTGTAACTCAGGCATAATTTGTTCGATCTTCCCCAAACTTCACATGTTCGATAAGAGTCCTGCCCTGAACACATCTGAAGGCCAATAGTCCATTATAGTGAGAGCACCATCTGCTGGCAACACAAAGATTGGCACAAATATGGAGTAAACTTTGATATATTCCACTTATATTTATGAGTTTAAATGCATGTTTCTCACCGTTCACCTATTTATTAAAGCCACTCGCTGCCGGTGAGCCCGTGTGCGAGGGCCCGTTCATCGCATTAATTGTGTTTTTGTGTCCCTGTTTTAGTTACTGAGAGCCGAAGGTGTTGGTGTCCGGGTGGTGGGGTTCCCCTCTTGTCTACCCCGTTTTCTTGCTGAGTTCACTGGTGTGTGTTTGTTTTTTAGTGTTTGTGTGTTCACACAGGTGACCTTTTCCTGGGATTCCTCTTTGCCTCTGTGGCTCCCTTATCCTCCACTGGTAAGCCTCTGCAGCAATTACAATTTGTTCCCCGCCCTAAATGTGTGATGTGTTCTAGAATTTGTTTTAAAACTTATTGAAATAAAGTTTGTTTCTTTTTAAAAATTGAACCTCGTCTCTGGCGGAATTGTATACGTACCTGTGTGTCCTTAAGTGATTAGTAACATTGCAATTAGGAAATAAAGTCATTCTCTGGGTGAGAGTCCCAGGGTGGTGTAGTTGGTGTTTTTGGGGCAGGATCCACCTATATAACCTTCTGTCTTGTCAGCTCTCTGCCACAATTTGGTGTAGTTGGCAGGGTGTTTACAATTTAAAGCCAAGATGTGTTCAATTTTTTTTTTTTTTTTTTTTTTTCTCCTTTGTTGTCCTGGAGTGTTTACAATTTTCTTTTATACTGTTCATAGGCAAAACAGCAGCTGGTGTACTTTCTCTGCGTTCCTGTCTCTTAACATTAGAGTTTCCCTTTATTGGGCAGGATAAGTATGGAAGGGCGACTTACAGGAGTTGAGGGACTTGGTCGAGCAGTTGAGGGCAGAAAATCAGAACTGGAACATGCAGGAACAAGCAGGGGCCGTGCCTGGACCTAGTTCTGCACCTCCTAATGCATTACCTACTGCACTACCTGCAGCTAGAGTCCCAACTACTGAGAGACTTGTGTTTTTGCCCTGTGATAAAAAATGTCCTATGTTTAAGGGAAGATCAGGGATAGGGTTAACAGAATGAATTGAGGAAGTGCAAGCTTGCATATGGGCGTGCCATTTGTCAACATCTGATCAGGCTTCTTTTTTTATTTTTTGCTGGATCACCTGGAAGGGGAAGCCGGCGATTAAATTGTTTCATCCAAGTGCAGAACGTGAGGACCCAGCTAAGATAATTGCTGTTTTACAGGAGCTTTACGGTTGTTGTGAGTCCTACGTAGCCTTACAGGAGGCATTTTTCTCCCGTCGGCGACAGGAGGGGGAAACCTTGCGAGAGTTCTCCCTTGCGCTAATGAGCCTTATGGCATTGATAAAGCAGCATGCTCCTAGTGACATATCAAATACGAAATCAATTTGTTGAACATGTACTTGATGGTGCCCTCCATCGTGAGTTGAAGAAGTGTGTGCGCAGACAGCCAGTCGCTACTTTGCTGGAGGTGAGGGCAGTAGCGATCCTGTGGGAGCGAGAGGGTTTGCCAGGGGGTGCTACGGGCCAGAGTCACTCTGTCCCATCGGCCCTTGGTTTTCAGTTTGGCATTCAGGGTGATCCTTGGTCGGTTGTTAACTAACCCCAAGTGTCTGAGCTGAGTGAGATGCGAGAGATGCTAAAGCTGCAACAAGGGCAGCTCAATGAGCTTACTCAAAGCATTGCCCGCTTGCAGAGTTCTAGACAGCGCGGTCGTTCATCTCATAATGGCCCCATAAAATGTAGGCGGTGCCAGCAGCCTGGCCATATTGCCAGGAAGAGCTAAGGGAAACGTGTTTCTGCTCATGCACCTTTTCATTCATATGCCTCTCCACCTCTTAACAGACCCTCTCGTCCTGCTTTGGCGTCGGACAACTAGCACCCGCAGAATTTCAGAGCCACAGTTAAGAGGGGGTAGATAATGGTTCATTTGCTTTTAATTATTTTTAATAATAAAAGCTGAAAGCTCACAGGGGCTCGCTGGTTTTCCACCTTGGACCTGGCCAGTGGGTATAACCAGGTCCCAGTTACTGAGGTAGATCGGCCCAAGACTGCGTTTTGCACACCCTTCGTGCTCTTCAAATGAAATTGCATGCCTTTTGGACTTTGTAATGCCCCCAGAACCTTTCAGAGGTTGATGCAACGGCTGTTTGGAGATCAACAAAACCAGTGCTTGTTGCTTTACCTGGACGACATTGTGGTTTTCTCCTCCACAATCCAAATCTAAGAAAATCTAAAAGCAAAGCTCAATAAATTTGCCTTTTTCCAGCAAGAGGTGCGTTATTTGAGGCATGTGATTTCAAGTAAGGGGGTTGCCACAGATCCAAGCAAGGTAGAGCTGGTAGCCAACTGGCAGTCTCCTGCTACTGCTTCAGAGCTCCGGTCATTTCTTGGGTTCACCAGCTACTACCGCCGCTTTGTGGAGAGTTTTTTTTTTTTAAGTTGGCAGCCCCTCTACATAGGCTGGTGTTACATCTGGGGGCCATCAAGTCTAAGAGAAAGGCTGAGCAAGCTGTCATTGAAAACTGGACAGAGGAGTGCAATAGCAGCTTTGAAGCACTAAAAGCCAGGCTCACAAGTACCCCAGTGCTTGCGTATGCTGATTTTTCTCTCCCTTTCATTTTGGACGCAAGTCATGGTGGCCTGGGTGCCATGTTATCACAAGAGCTACATGGTAAGGTTAGGCCCATAGCCTATGCTGGCAGGGTTTGAGGCCCACTGAGCACAACATGGTGAACTAAAATTCTATGAAACTGGAGTTTGTGGCACTTAAGTGGGCCATGACGGAGAAATTTCGGGAGTATCTGCTGGGCCATAAATGTGTGGTTTTTACTGATAATAATCACTTGTCATCAGCTAAACTTGGTGCAACTGAGCAATGCTGGGCAGCCCAGCTTGTATCATTTGATTTTGAGGTAAAGTATCGTGCAGGTAGAAGTAACAAGAATGCAGATGCTCTATCCTGTCAGTACCCCCCTGTCCGAGGAAATATGGAAGCTATGCTTCCTGGTACAGCACTCCCCAAACCTTTGCAGCAGGTCCTGCACGGACCTGAAGCAGTTCAGAATGCTGTCTTGGCTCTGCCTCATCTCACAACTGTTGATATTCTTTTACCTAGATATCACACCATAGAGACTCTGTCTGTTCCCCAAACTAGAAAATACAAAAAAAAAAAAAAAAAAACGTCCAAACCAAAAAAAACGTCCAAACCAAGTTAAGATTAACAATTTAATTAATAATAATAATAATAAGTTTATTTTATATAGCGCCTTTCTCAGACCCATGGTCGCTTTACATAGAAATAGAATAACAGACATAATAACAGAATAAACAGATTAACATTACATAGGAAACATAAGAATTAGTGATACAAACAGTAATACAGCAAAACATACAGTAGATGATTTATGAATTGTATGAGGAAAAGTGATCATTAAATAGAAATGTCTTGAGATGCGTTTTGAAGAAAGGAAGAGATGAACAGTCACGAAGAGGTTGTGGGAGGGAGTTCCAGAGTTTTGGGGCCAGGGCACTGAAATACCTACCACCCACGGTAGAAAGTCTAGTGCGGGGAATAACAAGAAGGTTTTGGTCGGAGGATCTGAGTGAACGGGAGGGGGTGTATGTAATCAGGAGGTCACAGATGTATGGAGGAGCGAGGTTATGGAGAGCTTTGAAGGTGAGTAGTAGTACTTTGTATTTAATCCAGGACGGGACTGGTAGCTAGTGGAGTTGATGGAGAATGGGGGTGATGTGAGCAGATCGTTTTGTATGGGTAAGGAGCCTGGCTGCCGAGTTTTGAATGTATTGTAATCTTTGAAGGGATTTGGTGGGTAGACCAAGGAAAAGTGAGTTACAATAATCTAAGTGGGACATGATGAAGGAGTTAACCAAAGTCTCTGCATCACTAATAGAAAGGAAAGGTCGGAGGCGGGCAATGTTACGGAGGTGAAAGAAGGCAGTTTTAGTGAGTGATTTGATATGATGATCAAAACTGAGAGTGGAGTCGAATGTAATGCCAAGGTTTTTGACAACCGGGGTGGGGCGGACGGGTGAATCATCAATATTAAGAGTAAAAGTGCACGTTTTGGAGAGCATGCTTTTGGGGCCAATCAGCAGAATTTCAGTTTTATCCGTGTTGAGTTTGAGAAAATTGTTTTCCATCCATGTTTTTAAGTCAGAAAGGCAGTCAGTGAGTGAGTGTGTGTGTGTGTGTGTGTGTGTGTGTGTGTTGGGGGGGGGGGGGGTTAGAGGAGGAAGTAGTGGTAAGATAGAGTTGAATGTCATCAGCATAGCAGTGGAAATTTAGACCATGGCTGCGAATAATCTGACCAAGAGGGAGGATGTATATGAGCAAGAGGAGTGGCCCGAGAACCGAACCCTGAGGGACACCACGAGTGACTGGGGACATAGAAGACTTATGTGAGCCAAGTGTGACAAACTGCTTTCTGTTTGTGAGGTAAGATTGAAACCAACTTAGGGCTGTGCCTGAAACACCAATGGTAGACAGACGGGAGATTAAGACATTGTGATTTATTGTATCAAAAGCAGCACTAAGATCGAGAAGGATGAGAATGTTGAGTGAGCCAGAGTCCACAGACAGAAGGAGGTCGTTAACTATGCGTAATAGGGCAGTCTCTGTACTGTGACACGGGCGGAAGCCAGATTGAAAAGGCTTGTACAGGTTGTGATGGTGTAGAAAAGTGTTTAGTTGTGAGGCCACCACTTTTTCTAATACCTTAGCCAGAAGGTGATTGGACGGTAGTTAGACAGTGATGTAGGGTCAGAATTAGGTTTTTCGAGAATGGGTGTAATTACAGCAGTTTTGAATGCAGCAGGCAGATCACCAGAGTTGAGACAGGCATTTACAATCAGTGTAATGGGTTCAGCTAAAGATATGACACAGGCCTTGAGTAAAGAGGTGGGGACAGGATCAAGCTGACATGAGGAAGAGTTAGACTTAATAATGATGTCAGTGATTGTGGTAGAGTCAATAGCAGTAAACTGGGAGAGCTGTGGGCCCATGGGAGTAGTAGATTGAGAGCTAACATGGGTGTTAAAGGTGTTGTAAATTTGGGTAATTTTGTCTTCAATGAATTCTAAGAAGGCATGGCACTGTTCAGGGGTCTTAGGACAGGCAATGAGAGGGGGTTTGAGAAGTTTGTCTACAGCCCTAAATAAGGTTTTTGGCCTGGACATGGAGGAGGTGATGAGTGATGAGTAGTAGTTTGAGCGGGCAGCGTTAAGGGCGTCTCTATATGTCTGGGTATGTTCAGTGTAGAGCAAAGAGTGAATTGTAAGGCCAGTTTTTTTATAAAGCCGTTCAAGATGGCGGCCAGCAGCCTTTAGTTGCCTGAGCTCAGGGGTAAACCAGGGACATCTACGGTTTGCTGGTACAAGCCTAGACCTGACAGGGGCTAAGCTATCAAGCAGGTTGTTCAGGGAGTCATTTTACATATCAACCAGGTTATCTGGGGATGAATTCTCGTCCAACTCAGATTACGGTGAGGCCTGTATAGAGACAGCAAGCATGCTGTGGTCAATTGATCTGGTATTACGACCTGTGATGGTTATCTTCTCAGAGGAGGTAGGAGTTGTGACTGTATGAAAACAGTATTCAATTAACTTATGGTCAGATACACCAGAAATGGAACCAGATGCAGTACGGATAAATTTTGTAAATAATATGATCACTGATCATAATCTAGATGTGCTCTGTTTGACAGAAACCTGGCTAAAACCTGATGATTACATTATTTTAAACGAGTCCACCCCCCAAGATTACTGTTAATAGTTGGTGATTTTATTATCCATGTTGATAATGAAAGATGCATTGGGATGAGCATTTATAGACATTCTTAACTCTATTGGGGTTAGACAACATGTTTCAGGACCTACTGATTGTCGAAATCATAGTCTAGATTTAATACTGTCACATAGAATTGATGTCAATAGTGTTGAAATTATGCAGCCAAGTGATGATATCTCAGATCATTGTTTAGTTTTGTGCAAACTTCATATAGCCATAATTATAAATCCTACTTCTTATTACAAGTATGGGAGAACCATCACTTCTACCACAAAATACTGCTTTTTAAGTTATCTTACTGATGTATCCAAATTACAAATTACAAATTACAGGGGAAGTCGTGGCCTAATGGTTAGAGGGTTGGACTCCCAATTGAAGGGTTGTGAGTTCTAGTCTCGGGCCGGGCGGAATTGTGGGTGGGGGGAGTGCATGAACAGCTCTCTCTCCACCTTCAATACCACGACTTAGGTGCCCTTGAGCAAGGCATCGAACCCCCAACTGCTCCCCGGGCGCCGCAGCATAAATGGCTGCCCACTGCTCCGGGTGTGTGCTCACAGTGTGTGTGTGTGTTCACTGCTCTGTGTGTGTGCATTTCGGATGGGTTAAATGCAGAGCACAAATTCTGAGTATGGGTCACCATACTTGGCTGAATGTCACTTCACTTCATTCCTTAGCATTTCCAAAACCTCAGTTGCTCCTTTACGCTTAAGGAAGGTTAAGGAAACCAGTATGACACCATGAAACTAATGAAAAATAAAGCCTCAACAAGTATTGACATTTCCCAACATCACAGCAGTAATGACTTTATGAACTACTTTACTTCTAAAATCGATACTATTAGAGATAAAAATTTAACCATTCAGCCGTCAGCTACAGTATCACATCAGCCAGTGCACTATAGATCCCCTGAGGAATAGTTCCACTCATTCTCTACTATAGGAGAGGAAGAATTGTATAAACTTTTAAAATCATCTAAACCAACAACATGTGTGTTAGACCCTATACCATATAAGCTCCTAAAAGAGGTGCTTCCAGAAGTCATAGATCCTCTTCTGTCTTCAAACTGGCTGTTATTAAGCCTTTCATTAAAAAAAAAAAAAAAAACTTGACCCCAAAGAACTACTTAATTATAGACCAATCTCGAATCTCCCTTTTCTGTCCAAGATACTAGAAAAGGTGGTATCCTTACAATTATATTCCTTCTTAGAGAAAAATGGTATATGTGAGGATTTCCCGTCAGGATTTAGACTGTAGCATAGTATTGAGACTGCTCTCCTTAGATTTACAAATGACCTGCTCTTATCATATGATCGTGGTTGTATCTCTCTATTTGTTTTATTGGATCTTAGTGCTGTGTTTGACACAATTAACCACAACATTCTTTTGCATAGACTTGAACACTTTGTTGCCATTAATGGAAGTGCATTAGCATGGTTTAAATCGTACTTATATGACCGCCATCAGTTCGTAGCAGTGAATGAAGATGTATCATATCGATCACAAGTGCAGTGTGGAGTACCTCAAGGCTCAGTACTAGGGCGCTACTCTTCACGCTTTATATGTCTTATATTATATATTATATTTATATTAATCTCACCCCTGGCCTTTACTATGGCCATGGAGGTTATCATCAGGGCCTCAAGACGGGTCGTGGGAAGGAAGCGAACTAAGAACGGGATCCGCCTTCCACCTATCCGAACATATATGGATGACATGACCACCCTGACCACTACCGCAGCATGTACCAGACGACTACTCAGTAAACTACAGGAGACCATAAAGTGGGCCCGGATGAAAATGAAACCGAACAAGTCACGAAGCATCTCAATAGTTAAGGGACAGCTTAAAGATGTGAAGTTCTGCATTGGTGATGACCCAATACCAACAGTGTCTGAGCAACCTGTCAAAAGCCTGGGTAGATGGTACAACACAAGCCTAAGGGATAAAGACCAAGTGCTGCAAGTAAGAAAGGACATTACAGACAGTCTGGAAAACATCAATAACACCCTCCAGAGCACAATCATCCATGAGAAGCACAAACAGGGTAAAAAATCAGTTTGACTCAGAGAAGAGGACGTTGCCTGCCTTGCATAGTCCTGTGGGTTGTGTAAACAACTAGGCAACTTTCTGTCAGGGTTAATGAGGGAGAGGACCCAGATGCAGAATGAACAAGGAACGTTTATTGACAACAAGACAAAGCACGACAGGAGGGAGTGGCTTGAACAGTCCAGACAGTAAGATTGGGTAGATGGGTAGACAGTGGAGCAGGCAAATGATAACCGAGTGCAGGACTGTAGAGGAGGCTGTGCAAAGGACCAGACCACAACACCAGGAACCAAGGGCACTTGACTATAGAGGTAAGCCACACACGTCAGACCTCCAGGTGGGGAGACCCAGTAGCCAGGGAGAAAGCAGCAGGCAAGACAGGAACAGACAGAACTCACAAAACACTAGACAAGACTTAAGACGACATGAGAACAACAACAATAATAATAATAATAATACAAGGGCAAAAATCAGACCGGGGAGCTATGACCTAGAAACAAGATAACTAGGGAAATAACCAAAGCTAACTAACCAAAGTAAACTAAAAAGGTAAAGAAATAAATACAGAATAAAGTTCTAGAAATAACTGGAAAGACTAACCAAGAGAATAACTCAAAGGGGAAAATAAATACTTTAAAGAACGAGTCAAACTATAGTCAAATTAAAAGTGAGATCCAAACAAAAAGAAACACTTAAACTAGACTAGAATAAACAGTGACGAGATAAACTTAAACTAACAAATATCAGACTTAAACTGACAAGGGAAAAACTCTATTAGTATGGAACAGCTAGCACGCTAAGCAGACACTAACTCACACACAAAACGAACCGGCAACCACATGAGGGAATAGATCACAATAAATAGGAAGGAAAGCACACAGCGACATGAGGGACAGGTGACAACACTCTGACTAATGAGGACTAAACAAGGGGGCGTGACCAGGGAAAACAAGGAGGTGGGACAAGAGGAGCACGTGGCAGACACAAGAGACACAACCATGTACTCAGGCACAAAATAAACAAAGACACATTGAACAAAGACATGACAGACAAGACTGTCAGGGCAGGATCCTGACACTTTCATAATTGGGCATGGGACACAAGCTCAGGTTTGATCACCCTGTAGCTGGCCACTTTTGATGAGGGTGTGTAGTGTTGAAAGGCCCAAAACACCCCCTGATTCAAAGGTACACTACTGACGATGTGTCCCGAAATTTATATCTTTCCTAATACTGAAGTATAGCTACCACTCTCAACATCAAGGCAATCTCAGGTGCATAACATCTATCAGCACAATGGACAGTTTACCATCATGTCCTGTGTTTATGATATTATTGTTACCGTTGGGAGATATTATCAGGAAACATGGTGTTAGCTTTCACTGTTATGCTGATGATACTCCGCTCTATATTTCTTCGCGACCCGGTGAAACAGACAAATTTGAAAAACTAATGGAATGCATAGTCAATATAAAAAACTGGATGACGAGTAATTTCTTAGTGTTAATTCTGAAAAAACAGAGGTTCTAATTATAGGACCTAAAAACTCTGTATGTAATAACCTAGAACACTGTCTAAGACTTGATGGGTTGCCGCAGAGTGTCGTAAGAATAATCATGATTGGCAGGTGAGAGCACTGCCCCTTAAATTGTGCCAGCTACTGTGGGTTTCTGATTTTACTGCACGGGGGCGTCATAAGCTCCGTGACCTTTACGGTCCTGTACAGTATAGAGTCCTCAAAGTGTCCAGAGAAGGAGGGTCCATGTATACAGTTGCACCAGTGGACGAACCGACTAAAGCCAGGCAGGTCAACCATGCACGTGTTAAAGATTGTAGTTAGAGCTCATCCTTTAAGAGAGGCTGCCTTCCCTTGTGCACCTCTTGCTGACCCACCGCAGTCGGAGGACGAGTTGTCAGGGGATGATCTGTTGGTGTTGAGGCAGGAGTCTCCTTTGGTAACCCCCTCTCAAGTGTCTGTTACCCAAACCCCCCCTCGGTTGCAGCTCCTGCCTACTGGGCAAGCCCCGGTTGTGCTTCTTTCTACCAGGGCAGCAGAAGGACCCTCTCCCTTTTCACCTCTTTGCCTACGTTTGTCCCTGTTGTTAGTTACCGATCGCTATCTGTGCTGTTTGTATCCTTTGAGCGGCCTCCTTTTTTTTGAAAGACACGCTGCTTGATTGGTTTGTAGGCTATGTGGTGTGGGATTGATTTGTTTAATTTGGGGTTAACCACTTCGTTTTTTTATAAATAACAGGAACTGGGCTGGTTTGACTGGAGATTGTCTTCAGCCGCAGAGCATTCATTTACAAGCTGCTGTTTTTCCTGGACTGCTGTTTTGTCTAACGTGCATGTTTTGAACATTTTATCAGTAACTTTATTCGATCTCTGCACGCCCGTTTTTGCCTTCATGGCCACTGGATAACCACTGCCATACGGTCAAATGTGTGAGCCTCCTGTTTTGTGTGGGCCAGTATTTTAAATTGTTTGAATGTAATTTAGTAGAAGGGGGTTGGCTCTTTGCAGTTATAATTTGGCTGATTTTAGTTGTTTCTTTTCCTTTTTGTTAGTTAGCTTTCAGTTTAGCTAAAATTTGCATTTATGGTTGTTTTTCATCAGTGACTTGTTTATTTAATCAGGTTTTCCTTTTGTTAACATAGTTAAAGGTGTATTTATATTTTGTGTAATTATTTTTCAGAATTTTCTTTGGTTTAGGTCTTATTGTACTTTAATCATATTTAGTATTTTGTTGTTTTTCTTGGATTGACAAAGTGCATCTTACAATTTAGGTGTGTGTCTATACATATTTGCTCAATTTATATAGCTTTTCTTTTTGTTGAGTGAATACCCATTGATTGTGTGTTTGTGTCCCTGTTTTAGTTGCTGAGAGCCGAAGGTGGTGTTGGTCCCTTACGAAAGGAAAATATATTTACCAATATATTTCTTAAAATATATTCTGATATATTGTAATATATTATTTTCCCTTTTTATTTTCTAATATATTATTTATTTCAATACAGTTAATAATATATTGATTATACATATATTATACAATATTTAGCAAAATATACAAATGAGTGCCGCTTTCAATATCTTGCAATATATTGGAAAAAAATAAATATATATAAGAATATATGCCTAGTATATTTCATGATATGTTCCAATATACTGCAATTATATTTTTGTTTCATAAGGGCGTGTCCTGGTGGTGGGGTCCCCTTCGTACGTGCCGTGTTGTCTACCCGTTTTTTTGCTGTTTTCACTGGTGTGTGTTTGTTTTTTTAGTGTTTGTGTGTTCACACAGGTGACCTTTTCCTGGGATTCCTCTTTGCCTTTGTGGCTTCCTTCTCCTCCACTGGCAGTAATTACAATTTGTTCCCGGCCCTAAAGTATGAATGTGTTCTAGAATTTGTTTTAAAACTTATTGAAATAAAGTTTGTTTCTTTTTAAAAATTAAACCTAGTACCTGGCTGAATTGTATTGTATTGTAAGTGATTTGTAACATTGCAATTAGGAAATAAATAAAATCATTCTCTGCGTGAGAGTCCCAGGGTGGCGTAGTTGGTGTTTTTGGGGGCAGGTTCCACCTAGACTATAACCTTCTGTTTTGTCCGCTCTCCGCTTTGCCACATTGGCAAAATTGTAAAATTATATGAAATAAATATGAATAAAAAAAGTTTATATATTTTGACAAAACTATCCTTTTTGCCGCTTGCCTCACTGATGCGTCCTGCATACGTTTAATTAACCTGCTTTATGCTTTGATTGTAAACTACCAGTGAAATTAATAAAATCACAGACTCACAGTGTGCAGTGATATTAACAGGATCATATTTCTCTCCAGATTGAGACTGACACCAGTACACTCCAGTGTCTGATGTGATAGTGGATTTGATTGTACATGTTTGTGATCCCCACACTGATGGTGAACAATCTTCCAGCTGACCACTATCTGTGTATCTTCTCACTCTCCATCTATCAGAGTTACTCTGGTCCTCACAGATCAGAGAGAGAGAGACAGATGTGAAGTGTTGAGTTCTGTTGGGACTGATGATCAGAGAGACTCGAGGAGAAACACCTGAGAAGACAATTCGATTTAAGCATTTAGAAATGTTTGAGATTTTTTAAAATAAATATGAACCAATCATTTAAGTGTCTGAACTCACCAGTGACCCATACTGGCTGTGTGTTGCTGTAGGTTGTATAATAAGCTGGTTTTCCTCTCTCTGCTCTGCACACATAAACTCCTGTGTGTTTTAGAGCAGCAGAACTGACAGTGTAGTTTCCTCCAGCTCCTCTGCTGCTGTCTGAGAGCAGCTGATAATGATTGCTGCTTTCTGTATAAAGTGAGAATGTGAAGATGTTCACTAAGGGTCTTAATTTCTGTATGCTCCTTATGAATGACTTTCACTGTAAACTGATGTATTCAGGTTGTTTTAATACTTTTAATCTCAGTAATGTTTTTTTTCTTTCTTTTTTTTTTTTTTGTATATAAACCATACAATAAACATTCGGATATATAGACATTTTTAAACTTTAGTGTTATGTCTATACTTTGTCTGCAGTTCAGCAATTTTAGCAAAAAGTTTGCTTTGTACATTCAAAACGACAGCATTAAGGTAGAGATGGTAGACTTATTCGCTCATTTTAGACACTTAGGTGTTCTTGCTCCTTCCAAGCAGTAAATGATCATCTTTGAATGAGCACAAGAACAGATTCATTTTATGCATAGGCTTCTTATGGTTTTCATGTCCATTGGCCTTCAAGCCTTCTTTAGTGGGATTGGTAAACCATTCATACTACAGTCTGACCCACGGATTTGTGAACACTGTAGCAATATCAGAGCAATGCTGCAATAAATAATCATTTTGACTTGAATAAAATTTGTTAAAGGGATAGTTCTGTCATTATTTAGTCACCCTCAATTTCTGTCCAAACAGTTCCTGGTAGCCACTGACTTATAGTATGGGAAAAAATACTATGGAAGTCAGTGTCTACAGTGTCTGTTTGGTTTTCTTCAAATTCTTCAAATTATTTTGTGTTCAACAGAGGAAGAAAAAACAACATGAGGGTGAGTAAATGATGGCAAAAGTTTCATTTTTGGGTGAACTATTCCTTTAATCCAAAGTTACCAAATGTAGCACATTATATCTTACCTGATGAAGCATTTAGAGTGAACCAGCTGAATGTCCATTCTGTAGAGGAGCCATAAACCTCACAGATAAGAGTCACTGAATCTCCTTCAGTCAACCACTTCTGTGGAGAAACACTTAAAACTGCATGGAGTTTGTCTGAAATAGAGAAATCACTAATTGATTACATGTGAACATTAATAACTTGTGTGTGTTTATAGGAAGAGATGATCAAACTCACCTGATACTGTCATTGTAACTTCATCACTGATGTTTGATTTTCGTGATCCTCCTCTCTCTGCTCCATAACAGGAGTATTTACCTGCGTCAGACTCAGTAACAGGACTGAACGTGTGTTCCTGTAGTCCACTGAAAACACTGTTTGAATAATCTTTATACCAGCTGTACTGCCAGCTAGTGACTCCTTCACCATCAATGTCACATCTGAGAGTGACTCTCTCTCCTCTGAATACATGATGATCAGGTTTAATGCTCACTTTGGCTTTTGGTCTTTCTGTTAAATAATAACAATTCACAAAGGAAATAATGTGATGTGGGTCCCACTTTATATTAGGTGGCCTTAACTACTATGTACTTAAATAAAAAATAAGTACAATGTACTTACTGTGTTCATATTGTGTTGTAAAACACTTTTGCTGCTATTGAGGTGGGATAGGGGTAAGGTTAGGGAGAGGGTGAAGGTATGGGTAAGTTTAAGGGTGGGTTAAGGTGTAAAGTATGGGTCAACAGTGTAATTATTAATGTAATTACATAAATTAAATAAAGATGTAATTACATGTAGGTTTTTTTTATATAAGTACAATGTAAAAACATGTATGTACACAATAAGTACAATGTACTAAATTATTAATTAAAATGTAAGTACAAAGTAGTTAAGGCCACTTATTATAAAGTGGGTATGTAAATAAAATAATATATGCTGGTTTTAGTCTATGAACAGTTACTATATTGAAAATCACACATGCTAAATCAGGTTAGACTGAAGTGTTGTTCTCTGTAGCTGTTATGGTCATTGATTCAATGTCTTTTGAATCATTTTCATTGTGTTCTCAGAGCAGATCATTATGTGATCAAAAATACTTGCCGTATATTGTCACTGTTACTGGTTCACTGTAATTTGTATAATTTCTTCCTCTTCGTGCTCTGCACCTGTACTCTCCTCCATCAGAGACTTTCATTGAATTGATTGTTTTATTTGAAGCGTCAGTGGATTCAGTGTTTGAGTTTTTACTCCAGAGAAACTCCCATCCATCCCATGAACGATCCACCTCACATCTCAGAGTAACTGAGTCTCCAGTGAACAATGAACTCTGTGGCAGCACAATCAGAGTTGGTGTGGTAACATCTGTAAATATAAAATCATTGGTAGCATTAGTTGTGAAAGTGTTTCAGCAGAAGATTTTATCCTCACAAATAATTGCATTTTAGATTCACAGAGAATGGTGTCAAACACCATTTTCATGCTGAAGTGTTTCATGCTCTAGTTTGTTTTGTGAAGTGTTGCATATATGCTGTAAATATATGTAAACATTATGATATGTTATAGATCTTGAACTTTTTTGGGGGAATTAAAAGTTAAACATGTAAAGACAAGCAATGGACTATAAAAACATTCTTACTAAATGTAAAATACTGAATATATAAGTCAGTAGGCAATCTGCAAATCAAAACTCCAGAACTGATTAAGCAAATTCCATTACAAAGCTCAAAACTGAATGACTGAAAAACAGACTGACCTATAGTTAACGCAACAGAACATTTCTCTTTCACAAACATCACTGCACACTTGCTCTCTAAAGTTCATTGTTTACTCATACAATTTATTATGGATTTGAATCTCAGAGCAGAAAGACAAATGTTAAGGAACTCTACTTCTCTTGATCATTTACATAATATAAAACCAATTATCATCCATTTAACCATATTCAGATAAAATAATACTCACAGAGCAGAAGAGGAAGTTGACTGAGCTCCATACTGACTGAATGATGACAGACAGTTAAAGACACAGACTGTCTTAGAGTCTCAAGACTTCCTGAAACCTGCAGTCAGATCTTTAGGAACATAATGACAGATTAAATACATACCTCAGGTGTTATAGAAAATCGTTTGGTAATGTTGAGAATATTGTAACATGCTTTCATAAAATGTCAAAATGACTAACATACATGTTTTACAAAAATGTTGCCATGAATCACATTATCAAATTGATAAATTCAGAATTGGCATTATGAGAATAAATTATATCCTGGCATGTTTAAAGAACAAGAAAAATGAAAAAATCTTTTGATAGCTCATTAATATAATGGCTAATTAATCTGTATTAATTATTTAATGGAAGCAGCAGATACTACTGAACTTGAATCATGAATTTAATGAAATTTTGGGAATCATACAATTTAACAATCCTGTTTTGGGTTCCTCTTAAAAAAATGTCTCCATAACAGTTCAAATAATTATTATTTTTGTTCTTTTGACGAAAATAATTGCAATCCTTTTTTACTCTGCTCAGAAATATGTTCGATTCTTGCAAAAGGTTTTAAATGTTTTATTGTTATTTTCACAGATCACACACTTAAAAAGCAGACTATGTACATTCTTTGCAATAGAAAGAAAGAAAATGAACATGCACATTTGGAACAACTTGATGGTGAATAAAATACAGATTTGGACTAGTCCGGTTGCTAATTGTTCACACTTAAATAGATTTTTTTTTTTTTTTTTTTTACAAATCTGAGGACAGTGACCCTTTTCTCAGAAAAAAAAAAAACAAAACAAAAAAAAAAACATATAGGCTACATCTGTCATGAGTCAATATATAACCGCGAGACTGAAGGTGAAAGAGGAAGTACAGCAGAAAGAAGACCGGCATTAAAAGCATTGTAGGTGATTTTGATCAAAAACATTTTAATGCTGGTTAAAAGTTTCTTCACATTCAGATAGCAAGAACAGAAGGGGTCATTATTGTAATATTATGTGCTTTGTAATGTAATGTTTTCTCAACAGTGAATGAGACATGAAGTAATCTGGCATTCAGTCAGTTTCATTCAGTCCTCCACCAACGCTGTCTTTCATTGTGTCGCTGGTTAGCCTTCTGGACTGCTGTTCATGCTCATGTGTTTTGGAAAAGACCTGGCTTTGGAGAGTGATTTGCAGGGAGGCTGGGATCTTATGCTTTCAAAGTTAACTTGCTATTGCTACCATCTCCAAAATCACTTATCCTGCCTTTAAAATTGCAGCATGTAACGTTTGCCTCTCTATTACCATTTCTGTTTGAAACATAAAATTGCAAGTTACTTGCAGAGCTATATTATGTTGGTAACTTGTGCTTTGGCACTGCTCCTCTGCACGGATGAACCCTCACTGATTGATCATATTAAAACTCTTATTTATCTATTTTCTTCAGTGTTTGATCAAAAGTACATAAGTCAGGGCTCTAACTATTGGTAAGAACCAGCATATGACATTTTTTCTTTCTCTTGCTCCACACTCATAGAAGAACTTGTGTTTCCTCTGTCTGTCTTTCAGGCTTTTCTGAACATTATTGTGCTGTCATGACTGTAGCAAGTTATTCATTGTTGGTAGTCTGGCTTTCAATTTACAACTCATAAGAAGCTGTGCAGGAGATAACTTCATGTCTCATAGTGGTGTATTCTTGTACTTATGAAGAGGACTGTAAGGATCTCTTTGATTTTCTTGCAACATCATTAGCAGGTTTTTGGTGGTCTGTGTGGGTCTTTAACTGGTCTTTGGCCATAGAACACATTATACCACTCCTTCATGATGTCTGTGTTTTCTTCTCAGTATACATTGTAGATTACTTTGACCAGTCCTAATTCTGTGCAGGGTGCACTTCCCTGATTCTTTCTCTATCAGTTGGAACAAAAGTTTTGCTTCATTGTCTTTAAAATGGCAGGTGAGCTACCCTTTGGATCCATCTTATGACAAGAGCATGCAACTAACACACAGTTCATTTGAACATTTGTCACTGATTTTCCTGCTATTGAAGTCTTCATATGACATTACAATTGCACTCTGCTCCTGTATCTGATTTAAAAAAAAAAAAAGTACTATTTTATTTACTTTCAGTGTTTCTGTCCACTTGTCTTTTTCCTCTACTGTGGCATCATTTGCTTTGCAAACCTGGGTCTCGGTTTTCTTTCCAGCTTTTCTTGAAGGGTCCCACAAAACATTTCTGTGTGATACTCTTGTTCAACCTCATGATCTTTTCTCACTGTGAACTTTTTTTTTTTGACTTTCTTTTTTTGGGTTTTGCACATTCTACCACAGTGATATCTTTCTATGACACACTTTGCATACTTGCCCATTTGCCAGACACTTCCGTCATTCATGCCTGTAATGGCATCTGGCACAATTACTTTATTTCTTTGTCCACTAATTTGGAACATCACTATTCTCAGGTGACTTTTAGTAGGCTTCATCTTGCTAATTTTGTTTACAATCACTTCTGTCTCCTCGTCAAGAGCTTTAATCACTGTACACACTATGTACTCTCGGATCAACGAGTCTGTCAGTGTCAAACTTCGCTTGGAGAAGGAACCAGGAGATACAGGAGAATGTGGTAGTAGAATATTTAATTAAATGCACACGGAGATACAAACAGATAAATTACATTCAGATTAATGACATTTAATGACATATTACAGTAGACAGAGAACTGAGAACTGAGGACACTATTTAAAGACAGACACTGATGAGACACGGCTGGAACCAAATTAACTAAAACAGGAAACAACTGGAATTAATGGAACTGAAGACAGGAACAAGAAACATGACCAACTAAGGAAACTAAGACGGGGGTAAAACAAGGTAACTCAAGTCCACAACACTGACAGTCAGCTGTGTGAATTCACATTATTTAGCCTTGTTTTTTCTTTTCTTTTTTAATGCCTTAGTTGCCATGCTTCACAGTAATGATTTTTTTTTTTTTTTCGGAGCTTCAAAATCATTAGATTCTTCCTCATCAAAATCCATTCCTCATCAGAATCACATTAGTTCTTTATCATTGGCAATGTGAAGAAACGTAGTACATTTTATCATTCCTGTGCTTGCAATGAGATACAGCTCAAACTTCTATATTCAGGTTCACCAGTTCTCTGAGATGTTTCCTTGAAGTTCAATTGGAGGTTTTAGCTGATCCATTGAACTTCTGAGCCTAATACCATAAGTCATATCATAAGATCCAGCACCTGAAAATAGATAAATTAATTCAAAATGCTAAACTGAACATTTTAATGTTTAATGGTACTGTTGTTGTGATTTTTGTAACTATTTAGAGTTTATGGAGAAATCAAAGGAGCTGCTGCTGTGAAAAAGAACAGAGGGCCCTATCATACACCTGGCGCATTGCGATGCAAGGTGCAACACACGTGTGTTTGCTAGTTTCAGTCCGGCGCCATTCGCATTTTCCCGTTCAGTGCCACGTCGTTTAATTAGCAAATTCATTTGCGCCCATTTGTGCGCCCATGGGTGTGCTGGTCTAAAAAAGAGGCGTGTTCAGGCACATTGCTGGCTTATAGCTATTTTAAGGAGCTGAAAATAGACTGCACCATTGAGCAACTCAAACCTGGAGCATGTTCAAGTTCAAAACGGTGCGCAACGTTTGGCTACGGTTTCCAGGTTGAACGTCATGTTTCCTGGAAACGGCGTGCACCGGTGTGCAACGGGGTTTGAGATGCGTTTTCTCTTGTTTGGTGGGTGTGTCAGAACTGCAGTCCAATCAGCAGCAACATGTATATAAAGCATGCGGTATTAAAGGCGCAATATGTAATTTTTCTGCTTTAAAAATAGCAGAAATCACTATATCTATGTTATATATATTTTTTAGTTGTGTACTTACATCATCTCGACAGTTTCCACGAACTTTCAAATCCGGAGAAAATTATAGTTTAATTAGAAGACACGGCAGGTTTCTTTATTTCCGTTTTGTCGCCCGCCTATGGCGTCATATAAACTTTGACCCCTCTAGTTTATCTAACTTCCTGCGGAACCGCCAAATACAAAGGTGAACAGAAACAAAGATGAGACGAAGAAGAAAAAGTAGTAGCCTTGATCAAGACTATAGACATCAAAGTACGTCTTATATTATTATTTTGATTGAGTGACCCCTGGTGGCCAAAAATTCCATATTGTACGTTTAAAGTGAAGTCGCAAAATGGCCTCAAGGAAAAATTATGTACAAATGTGTTTGTTGCAGCTCGGTATACGCAACAACTGAGGATATTAGAAGACATGTTTGTATTAAGTTTTATTGTAAAAATATAGGATATCAACATAATGATGTAGTTGTTTATATTTTTAGCTTCATTGCAAGTGTATGACATTTGGTATATAAATAAACAATGGTAATTAAGTAATTTTCCTAAAAATGAGAAAGAAAATGCAGGGTATTAAAACCGTATGAACTACAAATAAAGTAAGTATGTGAGGCTAAATAGATGGTTCCAAAAATTCTTCACAAAGAACACAAAGAATGGCCTTCTCAGCTGCCATAGTTGCAACTTTTGCGTCATCAGAACAGTAGGCGTTTCTCAATGTCAAGGATACTTCCTTGGTAGGATTGATCCTTCCAAGTCACTTCCTTCAGAGGCTAGGTGAGACTCCTCTTTAGCATACGGAGAACATGTAAATGGAACAGCCTAGCAAGTGCACGTAATTGCGTCATTACGTCAGTGAAAAGGTCCGTTTGAATAACTGTGAATGGTATCATTAAATTACTTTGGACATCTTAACTAGTTATTTATAAAAGAAATGCCGTTGACGCAACCAGTTGTTAAATGACAGGTCCGGTTCATTTAACCATTTGTATTTGTATAATTTACAATATCAATACGGTAGTAATTTGTACTGGCATTTAAACGTCAATCTTTACTTATATTTACTACAGTTATAACAAATGTTTGGCAACGTAAAAAAAATTGTTAACGCTGCGACTACGTTAACGTTCGACATTTTTTAATTTTTGAACTAATGTTAGATAGCAAAGCTGCGCGCATAGGATTGTGGGTGATTTGAGAGTGCGAAGGATACACATATGCATCCCATCCTGTGTATGGGATATTCTTCGAACAAAGGACTCAGTCCTTGGTTAAAATTCCGAGGATCTTCGACATTGGAACAGTCCTTCGACGGATGTCGATGACGTAGCATCCTCGAAATATTGGCTTCCGAGGATCCTTCCTGGACATTGAGAAACACCTAGTGTGTTCAACGCATCACCGTTTCTGTTTAAAAAACGTTGTGCAACGTTTTGTCAGGGCTATACGCAGCCCTGATCTAAAGTCTGGCGTAATGTTTTTTCTTTGTTATTTAAAGAGCGTGTTAGTATAGGCGGGTACACAACGCGCGTACACACTGCTTATTAAACACAGGGACGCACAGCAGCACACAAACATGCCAAATATAAAAAAATTAAATGATTGCAATGCATAAGAATTTTTTGTAGGCTAATTAAATACAAAAATGCCTACATGTCATAATTGATAGTCATCACATGTATCAGAATTAGGCTATCGATTTACTCTCACACAAGCAGCTCCGTTTCATCTCTGAGACACATTCTGTCTTTGTGCTTTCCAAATTCCGCCATCTAAATAGCAAATCGGTCATGGCACAAGCACAGCTGGCTCTTAAAGGAAATGGAAGTTGAGACTCTGATTGATTGATTGCACTTTACGGCCAAAAAACATTACTCATTAAAATAATAGGGACAACCCGTTTTTCCGCCATTAAAATAGCAAAAGTTGATTTGGACACGCCCTCAGTGCACCTGCGCTGTGCGCATTATACTTTGCTTTTAGATCTTTAAAATAGGAGCCAGAGACTTTGTTTTAACTTTGATTCCTTTCTTTTTCTTTTGTTTCTTGGAAGATTTCAGTTCAATCTCAGCAGCAATGAGTTCAGTGGGCCTGCTTACACTGTCTAAAGAAAAATAACGAAACAAATAAGACATGTTTCACATGGGCTTATTACAGTGCAAAATGTGGGTTATGTAAAAAGATTTGGTGTGGTAATGTTCTGACTTAATCGTATATTCACATGATTTAGGCAGTCAAAGAAGCACCTTGCATTGTAGGAACAATTGTTTCACTGTTAGAAGGGGAAATGTCAAACGATGAAGAAAAATACATAAATTTTAATAAAAAAAATACAGTTTAGAGCTAGAGCTGTTATTTAAACATGATGTATGCTACTCTCATCCAATCAGTGACATTGACACAGCAAATATGGAAATAAGAAAAGTAACCTAGGATTTAGAAATCTGCAGTTCAAACAGTAGAAGATAACTACTGGTTTAGGAAAAACATCATGATATAAAATACTTTAAATTGCTTCATTAGTTACCTGTGTTTATGTCTTTATTGATAGTTGCATCAACAGAGTCATAAATATGAGCAGTTCCTGTAATAAATTAATACATTAAATCATTTTCAATAAAAACAATATATATATAGTCATGCATATCATGAATTCTTTAAATCCAACAGAATATATTGTTGTCACTGAAATATAAATAATTAGGGGCTAAATATTTAAGCATTGATTTAGGGTAATGGGTAAAATCTAACCAAACAGCAGTGTGTTGTAACGCATGTCACTCTGGTTCTGCTCTGATGTCTGACTGATGTTCATCTGTTGACTGACACGAGAGGGAGACTGAGATCTTACACCTAAGATAACATAAAATTATTATGTACATATTTTGAGGAAATATATGGGATCAATTATATAAAAAAAAGAAAAACTGACTTCTGATCTCTTAATGCATACATAAATGCCTAATTTGGAACACTGATTCAACCCTCAGAAATTTGTCTGTAAATTACCGCCAAAACTTTTTAAACAAGCCAGTTTACCAGCTTTACCAGTTCGGAAGACCAGCTAAGACCAGAAAGACAGCTTAGATTGATATAGGGTGGCCAACAGACCATAGTGTCTGCATATGTGCCACTGAATTTTAATATGGCAGATGATTAACCTTTTTTGTTTCTGTAGTGCCACAGAAGGACCAAGAAAACAATGATCACAAATGTGACGGTCGGTCCTGCAGCCACTCCAATTATGACGAGACTGAACCATTCAGATCTTGATGTTCTGGAGGAAGCTGAGATAAATACAGTTTACATCCAGATTAGTGCTGTAAATTCTACAGGACATTGCAATAGTTTTTATATTTCTTAGTCTCACCTCTGACTGAGATCCAGCTCTTGGGTGACTCTCCTCTCTCTGAGTGTTTGCAGTAGTAGAAACCCTCATGTGACTTTGAGACAATAGAGATGATCATCTCTGTAGTTTGATTCTGGATGAGTGATCCATCTTTATAGAAATCAGCTCTGAGGTTTGGTGGAGTTGAATGTTGATATAAACAGTGTAGAGTCAGAGTATCTCCTTCAATCACAGGATGAACAGGACTCTCCAGAATCACACCAGCTACAGAAACAGAGGAAACATGCAATGTTGGCAAAATAGTAAAATTATATGAAAAAGATAGTAATAAGAAATAGTTTATATATTTTGAGAAAACTATTCTTTGTGCCGCCTGCCCCACTGATGCGTCCTGCTTGTGTTTAATCAACCTGCTTTATGCTTTGATTGTAAACTACCAGTGAAATTAATACATTCACACAGACTCACAGTGTACAGTGATATTAACAGGATCAAATTTCTCTTCATATTCAGACTGACACCAGTACACTCCAGTGTCTGATGTGATGGTGGAGTTGATTGTACATGTAGATCCTGTTTGTGATCCCCACACTGATGATGAACAATCTTCCAGCTGTTTACTCTCTGTGTATCTTCTCACTCTCCATCTATCAGAGTTACTCTGGTCCTCACAGCTCAGAGAGAAAGAGTCAGATGTGAAGTGTTGAGTTCTGCTGGTACTGATGATCAGAGAGACTCGAGGAGAAACACCTGAGAAGATAAGAGTTAAGCATTTAGAAATGTTTGAGATTTTTTTGAACACAATCATTTAAGTGTCTGAACTCACCAGTGACCCATACTGGCTGTGTGTTGCTGTAGGTTGTTTTATAGGCTGGTTCTCCTCTCTCTGCTATGCACACATAAACTCCTGTGTGTTTTAGAGCAGTAGAACTGACAGTGTAGTTTCCTCCAGCTCCTCTGCTGCTGTCTGAGAGCAGCTGAAAATGATTGCTGCTTTCTGTATAAAGTGAGAGTGTGAAAATATTATTTTGATGTCCATTGGCCTTCAAGCCTTCTTTAGTGGGACTGGTTAGCCATTCATACTACAGTCTGACTTTCCAGGGATGTGTGAACACTGTTGCAATATCAGAGCAATGCTGCTTTTGCTTGAGCATTGCATTCAGCTTGACAGTAACACTGGTCCACGTAAACAAATTTGGGTCGGGATGTAGTTAGATCAGCTTGACTTAGTCATATTAAATAATCATTTTGACTTGTATAAAATCTGTTAAAGGGATAGTTCTGTCATCATTTGGCACACTAAAGTTCTGCCCAAATATTTGCTGGTAGCCACTGACTTCCATAGTATGGGAAAAAAGTACTATGGAAGTCTGTGTCTACAACTGTTTGGTTACTGACAAATATTTTTTATTATTATTTTGTGTTCAACAGAGGGAGATTGCTAAATGTTTGGAACATCATGAGGTTGAGTAAATTATGGAAAAATGTGAACTATTTATTTAATTCAAAGTTCCCTTATCAAACGGAAATATATTGCAGTATATTGGAAAATATCATGTAATATATTAGGCATATATTCTTATATATATTTATTTTTATTTTTTATTTTTTCAATATATTGCAATATATTGAAAGCGGCAATCATTTGTATATTTTGCAATATATTATATAATATATGTATCATCAATATATTATTAAATGTATTCAAATATATAAAATATTAGAAAATAAAAAGGGAAAATAATATATTACAATATATTTTAAGAAATATATTGGTAAATATATTTTCTTTCGTAAGGGTTACCGCATGAAGCACATTATATCTTACCTAATGATGCAGTGTACCAGATGAATGTCCAGTCTGTAGAGGAGCCATAAACCTCACAGATCAGAGTCACTGAATCTCCTTCAGTCAACCACTTCTGTGGAGAAACACTTAAACCTGCCTGGGCTCTATCTGAAATAGAAAAATCATTAGTTAATAACATGTTAAGAATAATAACTTGTGTGTGTATGTGAAGAGATGAACAAACTCACCTGATACTGTCAGTGTAACTTCATCACTGATGTTTGATGTTCGTGATCCTCCTCTCTCTGCTCCATAACAGGAGTATTTACCTGCATCTGACTCAGTAACAGGACTGAATGTGTGTTCCTGTAGTTCACTGAAAACACTGTTTGAATAATCTTTATACCAGCTGTACTGCCAGCAAGTGACTCCTCCACCATCAATGTCACATCTGAGAGTGACTATCTCTCCTCTGAATACATGTTGAGTAGGTTTAATACTCACTTTGGCTTTTGGTCTTTCTGTGAAATGATAACAATTCACAAATACAGTTTACCTGATAATATAATAAATATGTAAATAAAATAATATAGGCTATGTTGGTTTTAGTCTATGAACAGTTACTCGATTGCAAATCACACATGCTAAATCAGGTTAGACTGAAGTGTTGTTCTCTGTGGACCTCCTCTCGACCACTCACTCCTGATCGACCTCCCCTGGTCTCACAGAACACGACCAGGCGGGTACCCTCAAAACCATTCCTCTCCCGCTCGGTGGCTGGGGAGGAAATATGAACATACATACCGCTGGTTCTCGTTGATGGAGTCCTTCTGTGGCAATCGTTGCCCAGAGAGACACAGGGAGAACGAGAGATCCGAATGACGAGACTCTGGTACTCCCATGGTGTTTCCTTGTTCATGAAGATCAATGGTGACTTGCCTTGGTTCCTGAAGATCAATGGTGACTTGCCTTTGTTTCTGAAGATCACTGGTGACTTGAATTCTCCCATGAAGAACCCCGGTGACTTGACTCTGTCCCTGAACCGTCAACCGGAACCGGACTCAACTCTGGAAAGTCAACGGGCACCTGACTCGACTCTGGAAGGTCAACAGGAATCTGACTTGATTCTGGAGAATCAACTGGAACGTGACTCGACTCTGGAGGGTCAACAGGAACCTGACTCGACTCTGGATAGTCAACTGGAACCTGACTCAACTCTGGAGGGTCAACTGGAACCTGACTCAACTTAGGAAAGCCCACTGTAGCTGCCATCCTCTGCAGTGGCTCCGGGCTGGCGGCCACCTTGTGCAGTGGCGCTGGGTTGGTGGCCATCTTGTACTGTGATACTGGCTCAGCAGACATGACATGAACAGTCTCTGGATTAGCAGATGTGACTTGAACACTCCTGGGAATCTCTAGGATATTTGACAGCATGGAGAAATAATCCAAAAACGTCTCAGCGGCCACCTTGGGCATTGGCGCTGAGCTGGCGGCCATCTTGCACCGTGGCGCTGGGCTGGTGACCACCTTGTGCTGTGGCGCTGTGCTGGCGTCCATCTTGCCTCGTGGCGCTGGGTTGATGGCCATCTTGTGCAGTGTCGCTGGACCTGTGGCCATCCTGGGCAGTGGTGCTGTTCCAGCGGCCATCTTGTGCTGTGGCGCTGGGCTGGCGACCATCTTGCCTCGTGGCTCTGAGCTGGCAGCCATCTTGTGCTGTGGTGTTGGGCTGGCTTCCATCTTGCCTCGTGGTGCTGGGTTGGCTGCCATCCTGTGCAATGGCGCTGAGTCGGCGGCCATTCTGCGCAGCGACGCTGGGTTGGCGGCCATCTTGTGCAGGGGCACTGGACTGGCGGCCATCTTTTGCAGTGGCGCTGGCTAGGCAGACTTGCGCCTCCTCTCCCCTCTCCGTCCACAATGGGGAGACGGCGGCTCCCATCCGAAACCAGGGTCGATGGGGGGACACAGTGGAGAGCGATGCCGGACCTCCTTTCGACCACTCACTCCTGAGCGACCTCCCCTGGTCCCACGGAACATGACCAGGTGGGTACCCTCAAAACCATTCCTCTCCCGCTCAGTGGTTGGGGAGGAAATATGAACAGACATACCGCTGGATCTCGTTGATGGAGTCCTTCTGTGACGATCGTTGCCCAGAGAGACACAGGGAGAACCAGAGATCCAATTGCAGGTAATTTATTAAGGGAAAATCCAGATCATGGTCAAAAACACTCCAAAGGTCAAAACCAAAAATCAGTCCACAAACAAATGAACAAATAAACAAAAGAGGGAACAGGAAATGAAAAGGAACGGGAACTCGGAGGACGAGAAGACAAGGAGGAATCTCGGAAGATGAGAAGGCTGAACATACGAATGTAGAGGACTCCATACAAACACCAGGAAAAGACTGGAATTTATAGGAAGGCTAATGACAACAGAGTACCTGCACCTGGTGCAATTAACCGGAGTGCAATTACTGTGATGACTGGACAAGACTAGAGGAAATCTAGTGCCTACGGTGAAGTGCCTAAGGGGAAGTGAGCCCACTAGTGGACACCCAAGAAAACAGAGACTAGACAGCGTGACACTCTGTTTAAATGAATACTACTAATCCGATCATAATAGGACTAAAAGCAAAATCAGAATAAAAAACAAAAAAAAAAACAAATTTAAACACGACAAAAAAAAAACAAATTTAAACACGACAATCGGATTGAATTGGCCATATCGGATTTTAAGGGGTGGTTTATTCCTTTTGTAATCCAAGTGAGAGGACATGTAAACACTTAATCGGATTGAAAACTAAAACTGGAAAGTAGTGCACATGCACAGTGATGTAAAAATAGCACGGAAAGGGGTGTTCTTCCATGCGAATAAAGTGTCATAAATACATAAATAAGTGTCTTGTCATTATAAAACTTTCACTCAGCGTATGTGAAGTGGAACACGACCATGTCCCACCTGTCCTAGTTTAAGACTCTCATCAACAGACGATTAGTTTTTTTTTTAATATATATATATATATATATATATATATATATATATATATATATATATATATATATATATATATATATATATATATATAAAGTAACGTTAAGCACCAGTTCATGTGCTGGTCATCGCGTAATTAGGACCCGAAGTAGATAAATATCACGTGTGCTTTTTAAAACAGTCTGCGACAGAAGAGGGAAACTCTGTATATTCATGCAGTGTGCACATGTCAAAAGAGTAAATCCAATCAGAAGCTTGTGACATATAAACACGTATATCACTCCGATCACTTTAATCAGCATTCATGTAAACACTACGTTCAGATTAGACAATCAGAATGAATTCAATCCGAAGGAACAAAAAGTGTCCATGTAAACGCACCTACTGATGAAGTGCCTTATGAATAATTTTCATTGTGTTCTCAGAGCAGATCAAAACAGCAATTTAGCAGGACTAAAAATAAATTCTTACTAGTGATCCCTAGTGGCCACTGGGAATATTTACTGATGCAGTATATTAATTACTCTGGGATATTGGTTTGTTTGAACTCAGAGGAAGTGTCATCACATTAAAAAAGTTAACAGCTTAAGTCATTTGTGGATTAATGCTTATTGGAGATGCGACCCGTTTAAAACGATTCAGTTCGATTTAATGAACTGGTTCAAAAAGATCCGCTTACATCGAATGAATCATTCGCGAACCGGATATCACAAACTGCTTTGTTTTGAACTTTCTTTCACAACAGACACTGAAGAGAAGACAATGCTGACTAAAGTCGTAGTTTTTGCTATTTTTGGACAAAATTTTTTTTTCGATCCTTCAAAAAATTCTAACTGACCCTCTGATGTCACATGGACTACTTTGAAGATGTTTTTCTTACCTTTCTGGACATGGACAGTATAACGTTCACACAGCTTCAATGGAGGGACTGAGAGCTCTCGGACTAAATCTAAAATATCTTAAACTGTGTTCCAAAGATAAACGGAGGTCTTACATGTTTGGAACAATATGAGGGTAACTTATTAATGACATAATTTTGCTATTTGCTTTTTGGCATACCGGAGGACATTGTATTTTAATTTGCAGCACCTGTCACTCCTCATCAAGCACTCACTACGAAAGCCAGCCACAAACACAACGGCTGCATCCGAAAACTTAGGCAGGTGACTTGCTGGCTCGCTGTCGTATCAGGCAATGACTTTACAGGCAGCGCTTTTGCACGAAGGCACCTCACGAAACTGATTTTGGACAGGCTTCTGAGGCAGTGTAATGGTTTAATGATCTACAGCAAAATATAGAGAGCTTTGGTGATAACTAAGTGGATATTTCATTACTACAATATTGATTTCTCGCTAAAAAAGACATCAAAATTGGAAAACGTTGATCAGAAACATACATTTACACAGAAACTGACCACCAACCGCAACTTTCAGATGCCATCTTTATTTTTATGGTGCCTCACGACCTTGGAATGCATCCTCCGAAAGCAGCATTTTTCAGTTTTCGGATGCAGCCTAAGACACTGTCCGGTCTCGTCTATGTTACCTAGAGTAACTGTGTGGAATAAACCTGACTCTCTCTTACCTCTAAGAGGATTCTCTCATTGTTGTCAAGTGGATAACAACTCCCAAGATGGAAAACCAACTCCCTTTCTACATCTGGTGGCTCTGGAGAGTGTCTGTGTGCCTGTGGCTTTTCCCTGGACTGCCATTCATCTCTCATTTGCCAGATATTCCCATCCTTTCAATAAACTGTCCTAGCTTTGATTTAACATCTGTCTCCATTGTCTTCTATGTGTGACAACTAAATGTAAAGTACTGAATATATATGTAAGTTAACAGGCAATGTGCAAAACAGTACTCCAGAACGGATTCAGCCAATACCATTAGAAAGCTCCAAACCGAGTGACCGAAAAACATACTAACCTACAGTAAGTGCAACAGAACATTTCTCACTTGCTCTCTAAAGTTCATGGTTTACTCATTCAGATTGTGGATTTTAATCTCTAAGAGCACAAAGTAAAAGGTAAGGAACACTAATTCACTTGATCATTTACGTAATATAATATTTCACCTCTGACTGAGATCCAGCTCTTGGGTGACTCTCCTCTCTCTGAGTGTTTGCAGTAGTAGAAACCCTCATGTGACTTTGAGACAGTAGAGATGATCATCTCTGTAGTTTGATTCTGGATGAGTGATCCATCTTTATAGAAATCAGCTCTGAGGTTTGGTGGAGTTGAATGTTGATATAAACAGCGTAGAGTCAGAGTATCTCCTTCAATCACAGGATGAACAGGACTCTCCAGAATCACACCAGCTACAGAAACAGAGGAAACATGCAATTTTGGCAAAATAGTAAAATTATATGAAAAATATAGTAACAAAAAATAGTTTACAGACAGTATATGTTGTATGACAAAACTATTCTTTGTGCTGCCTGCCCACTGAGTGTTTTTTGCGCACTGATGCTTCCTGCACATGTTTGATCAACCTGTTGTATGCTTTGATTGTTTACTGCCAGTAAAATTAATAAATACACACAGACTCACAGTGTACTGTTATATTAACAGGATGATATTTCATTCCAGATTGAGACTGACACCAATACACTCCAGTGTCTGATGTGATGGTGGAGTTGATTGTACATGTAGATCCTGTTTGTGATCCCCACACTGGTGATGAACAATCTTCCAGCCCCCCACTCTCTGTGTATCTTCTTACTCTCCATCTATCAGAGTTACTCTGGTCCTCACAGCTCAGAGAGAGAGAGACAGATGTAAAGTGTTGAGTTCTGCTGGGACTGATGACCAGAGAGCCTGGAGAAGAAACACCTGAGAAGAAAATTTGAGTTTAGCAAATAGAAATGTTTAAGATTTTTAAAAATAAATATGAACCAGTCATTTAAGTGTCTGAACTCACTAGTGACCCATACTGGATGTTTGTTGCTGTAGGTTGTTTTATATGCTGGTTTTCCTCTCTCTGCTCTGCACACATAAACTCCTGTGTGTGTTAGAGCAGCATAACTGAAAGTGTAGATTCCTCCAGCTCCTCTGCTGCTGTCTGAGAGCAGCTGATAATGAATGCTGCTTTCTGTATAAAGTGAGAATGTGCAGATGTTCACTAAGGGACTTCATTTCTTTATACTCCTTATGAATAACTTTCACTGTAAACTAATGTATTCAGAATGATTCAATACTTGTAATTTTTTTTTTTTTTTTTTGATTAAATCATACATTAAATATTCAGATATATAGATATTTTTAAACTTTGGTGTTACAGTATGTCTACTTTGTCTGTAGCTCAACAATTTTAGTTAATTGCTTACTTTGTACATTCAGATTCAGGAGGGAGAAAAAAAATCATAAAGGTTTGGAACAACCTTAGGGTGAGTAAATGATGGCAAAAGTTTCATTTTTGGGGTGAACTATTCCTTTAATTACAAAGTTACCGCCTGAAGCAAATTATATCTTACCTGATGATGTAGTTAGAGTGAACCAGCTGAATGTCCAGTCTGTAGAGGAGCCATAAACCTCACAGATCAGAGTCACTGAATCTCTTTCAGTCAACCACTTCTGTGGAGAAACACTTAAAACTGCCTGGAGTCTGTCTGAAATTAATAAATCACTAATTGATAATGTGAACATTTATAAATTGTGTTTGTTTATAGGAGGGGATGATCAAACTCACCTGATACTGTCAGTGTAACTTCATCACTGATGTTTGATGTTCGTGATCCTCCTCTCTCTGCTCCATAACAGGAGTATTTACCTGCGTCAGACTCAGTAACAGGACTGAACGTGTGTTCCTGTAGTTCACTGAAAACACTGTTTGAATCATCTTTATACCAGCTGTACTGCCAGCTAGTGATTCCGTCACCATCAATGTCACATCTGAGAGTGACTATCTCTCCTCTGAATACATGTTGAGCAGGTTTAATGGTCACTTTGACTTTTGGTCTTTCTGTAAAATTATAACAATTCACAAAGGAAATAATGTGATATAACAAACATGTAAACATAAACAATACATGATGGTTTTAATCCTTGAACAGTTACTAGATTGCAAATCACACATGCTAAATCAGTGTCACAGGTTCCGGTTTGTGTGTCCCTGGGTGTCCATTAGAGGTCTCACTTCCCTATAACGTGACCCCACTTCAGTACTGCAATTCACACTAGCTTTTATCTGGACTAATCACTGTTCATTGCACACAGCTGATCCCACTCACATTGTTTTCACCTGTCTATATATACCTGGTTTGTTTCTGTCATTGTCATGGAGTCCCTGTTTAATGTCATCCTGTATTTCGTGTTTCCTTGCCATTGTTAATGTTTCTTGTTTTTCGACGGATTACCTAGTTTTTGACCTTTGCCTGGCTGATGTATGATTCTGGATAACCCAATAAACACTGCTAATGGATCTCCCTATTTTTGTGTCCGTTTTGTGAAAGAAGGACTCCATCATGCCCAGATCCAGCGGTGTGGGATTTCGAATACGTTTCCCAGCCACCATGGAGGAGCGGAGGGGGAGACTCTTGAACTTGACCACCCTTCGCCAACGGGGGAGTGAGGTGGGTGGTCTGGCTCAAGTGTTTTGGACCATGGCAGTAGGGCTGGGGTATAACAATGAGGCACTAAAGGACTTGTTTAACAACTGCCTTGATGACTCTTTGCCTCAATGGGAGCTGAAGGGACTTGAAATCCTGGACTTTTGGGGTTTTACTAGATACCTACACCTCTGTGGTCTATGGGATACACCGGCCACGCCAGTCTCTCCAGACACGATGGCCGACTCTACGCCTCTGTCTCCAGATAAGATGGCCGCCAGCCCTGCACCACTGCCCAAGATGGACGCCAATCTAGAGCCACTGCACAAGATGGCAGCCACAGTTGACTTTCCAGAGTTGAGTCAGGTCCCTGTGGACTTTCCAGATTCGAGACAGTTCCCCGTCGTTGACTTTCCAGGGTCGAGTCAGGTCCCCATTGGTTTCCCAGAGTCAGGTCAAGTCACCATTGACCGTCCAGAGTCAGGTCAAGTCACCGTTAACACCCATGAGTCAAGTAAAACCACAGTTAAACCTCATGAGTCAAGTCAAGTCACTGTTGATCTCAGTGAACAGGGTCAAGTCACGGTTGGTCTTTATGAGCCTAGTAAAATCACTACTGTTTCCAGAACTTTATCACATCTCAGTAGATATTCCAGAGCTTCGTCATACCACAACGGATCATCCAGAGCCTGGTCACGTCTCTGCTGAACTTCCAGAGCCTCGTCACATCCTGTCTGTTGCACCCAGCAATGTTCTCTGCCTGTTGTATTGCTGTCAAGGAGACTGTTATGGCTGTGGAACCTCCAGAGGTGGCGGCAACCACTGCAGAACCTTCGGAGGCCACCTACACTCTCATCGCAGCCACGGAGGCCGCCATTAAACTGTTCATGGTCTCTATTTCAGTGCTACCTAACCAGACTTGCTCTCCTTTGCCATTGACTCTGCTGGGGTGGTCATCTGCTCCACCCCAGGTGGGCTTCTGTCTCGTCTGCTCGGCTGTGGTGGTCCTCTGCTCCGCCCTGGTGGGCTTCTGTCTCGTCTGCTCTGCCGTGGTGGTCCTCTGCTCAGCCCTGGTGTGCTTCTGTCTCGTCTGCTCGGCTGTGGTGGTCCTCTGTTCTGCCCTAGTGGGCTTCTGTCTCGTCTGCTCGGTTGTGGTGGTCCTCTGCTCCGCCCTTGTGGGCTTCTGTCTCATCTGCTCAGCTGTGGGTTTCTCTGCTCCACCGTGGTGGGCTTCTGTCTCGTCTGCTCGGCTGTGGTGGTCCTCTGTTCTGCCCTGGTGGGCTTCTGTCTCATCTGCTCGGCTGTGGTGGTCCTCTGTTCTGCCCTGGTGGGCTTTTGTTTCATCTGCTCGGCTGTGGTGGTCCTCTGTTCTGCCCAGGTGGGCTTTTGTCTCATCTGCTCGGCTGTGGTGGTCCTCTGCTCCGCCCTGATGTGCTTCTGTCTCGTCTGCTCGGCTGTGGTGGTCCTCTGTTCTGCTCTAGTGGGCTTCTGTCTCATCGGCTTGGTTGTGGTGGTCCTCTGCTCCGCCCTTGTGGGCTTCTGTCTCATCTGCTCGGCTGTGGTGGTCCTCTGCTCCACCGTGGTGGGCTTCTGTCTCATCTGCTCTGCTGTGGTGGTCCTCTGCTCCACCGTGGTGTGCTTCTGTCTCATCTGCTCGGCTGTGGTGGTCCTCTGCTCCACCGTGGTGGGTTTCTGTCTCATCTGCTCGGCTGTGTTGGTCCTCTGCTCCACCTTGGTGGGCTTCTGTCTCATCAGCTCGGCTGTGGTTGTCCTCTGCTCCACCCTGGTGGGCTTCGGTCCCGTCTTCTCGGCTGTGGTTGTCCTCTGCTCCACCCTGGTGGGCTTCGGTCCCGTCTTCTCGGCTTTGGTGGGCTCCAGTTCCACCTGCGCCGCCCCAGTGGGCTCCAGCTCCTCCTGCTCCACCCCTGGATTCCTGCTTTGTCGGCACTGCCCTGGCCCCCTTAGCTTTCTGATCCAACCTTCCCCCCTAAACTGTCTGATCCACCCTGGCTACATGTTAAGCCATCACTTCCTGTATCCTTTCCCCTCCATGGACCTCGCCCTCTGTCCTTCCCACTGATCCTCCACCATTCCACCTCCCTCCTGGTTGCTTTATTTTGTTTTTGTTGTTTCAGAGGAGCATCTGGAAGCTGTTCCTTAGAGGTGCGGTAGTGTCACAATGTCCGGTTTGTGTGTCCCTGGGTGTCCAGTAGAGGTCTCACTTCCCCATATTGTCACCCCACTTAAGTATTGCAGTTCACACTAGCCTTTATCTGGACTAATCACTGTTCATTGCACACAGCTGATCCCACTCACATTGTTTGCACCTGTCTATATATACCCAGTTTGATGCTGTCGTTGTCATGGAGTCTTTGTTTAATGTCATCCTGTATTTCGTGTTTCCTTGCCATTGTTTTTTTGACTGATTACCTGGTTTTTGACCTTTGTCTGGCCGATGTATGATTCTGGATAACGCAAAAACACTGCTACTGGATCTCCTTGTTTGTGTGTGCATTTCGTGACAATCAGGTTAGACTGAAGTGTTGTTCTCTGTAGCTGTTATAGTCATTGATTCAGTGTCTTATGAATCAGTTTCATTGTGTTCTTAAGAGCAGTTCATTTTTATGAGAAAAAATACTTGTCATATATTATTACTTTTACTGCTTCACTGTGACGTGTGTAATGTCCTCCTCTTAGTGCTCTGCACCTGTACTGTCCTCCATCAGAGACTTTCACTGAATCGATTGTTTTAGTTGAAGCTTCCGTAGATTCAGTGTTTGAGTTCATCAGTAAATCAGTAAATATCAAATCATTAGTAGCATGAGTTGTGAAAGTGTTCATCCTCAAAGATAAATCATTAGTACTTTTTAGATTCACAGAAAATGGTGTCAAACACCATTTTCATGCTAAAGTGCTGCATATATATATAACCATCTTAAGACAAGCAATGGACTATAAAACATTCTTACTAAATGTAAAATACTGAATATATAAGTCAACAGGCAATGTGCAAAACAAAACTCCAGAACTGATTCAGCAGATACCATTACAAAGTTCAAAACTGAATGACTGAAAAACCGACCCATACCTACAGTTAACAGTTATGCTGTGTTCACACCAAACGCGAATAGAGCGTCAAATTCGCTTGACCATTTTGAGATCATTCGCGCGTGGAATTAACTTCACAACAGACGCGAATTCGCGTCATGGGGGGGCTTCTGCCAGCTGAGTTCACGCAGCATTTTCAACCGCCATTTTTATTCGGATAATTTTCAAAATATTACTGTTACTGTGTCATGAAATGTAGTTTTAAAAGTATTTCAGGCGAGAATGTAGTTGTTTTAAACTCAGATATGCGGTTTATTTATAAAGACAGCGTCTATTTAAAAAAATGTGTTTCGCCGATCTCGGAGATGAGCTCCATGCGATCAGCGGGAGCTCCGTCATCATGTATCCGCCGAGAGCAGCCTCGGCTCGGCTAGACCTTCTGACATTTGCCGCTGGCTCTGATGTCTCTTTAGTGGTTCAAAATAAAATATAATTCGTTTGGGGTAAAATGAAACATTTCTAATCAATTGGCCTTTATTCAATTTATCTATTAATATGTTTTTTATATACATATATGTCATTTTTATTCCTGTCTCTATAGAAATATGAACTTTTGTCATATAGCTCCGGTTGACTCCTCACTGACAACATCAGTCGTTCCTCCTTGTTGAATGAGTGGAGAAGGGTATTCCTGCAAAACCGGAGGCTGCAGGAACATTCTGTTGAATGAGTGACTCCTAGCAGGCTCCTGATTGGTTAACGCGGCGCGAATTGACGCCAAAGTTGAAATTTTTCAAATCGGGCGGCAGACGCGAATTCGCGTCAAACGCTAAATGCACAAAAAGCACCTTCGTGCTTAACGCGTGTTTCGCGCGAAACGCCCTATTCGCGCGCGAATGAGGCGAATTCGCGTCTTCCGCGCCGCGCTTAACGCCCCATTCGCGCCGCGAGACCTCCAGACGCGCGTAAACGCGCCTTTGCATTTAGACGGTGGGCCGAGGGTCCGTATCTGCTTTACTTTTCGAAATGAATGATCCCCATGGAGGGAGAACCTGGATTTGTAAAGTTGGGACGGTTGTTTTATTCTCAACGATATGAAAAGTGTTGCCACTCCCATTTATTGCACATTTTCCCCGAAATCATAATGCACGATACGTAAATATGCAGGCAAACGCGGTTGCCTACTATATTAGTTGAGCCAATAGCGCGGCAAGATACTGACATGGGATTATTACTATCCAATCAGATGTAGCTTATTTAGAACAGCTGTTACACGAATGATTCCGCTATCAGACACAAGCACCAGCGGTGCACTGATCGTCAAGGACATTCTTTGTGTGATTGTAAGTATTCATTTAATTAGAATATATTTATATAAAATGTTTGTTTTGTACACTGTGTTGTTCAAACGTGTGTAAGCGTCTCGTTAGTGTCGTTATAAGTAGGGTAACGTTTCAGCTGGCGAACTAGCAGTAGCCAGAGCCGTTGAGAATATCATATTTAACGGTTCTGGCAGTAACTAGCATTATGCGATTACATATTTGATTTTGTGTAAACATTACATTCTAACGGTGACACTTCGTCCAACTCGCATAGACTACAACTCCACTGTATGTTTGTGGATAATTATCTCAGATCGTTTTGCAAACGTTCTCCAAAACTCAAGGCGAACATGAACCTGTTGATGTTTAAGACATATATTTAATTACCAGTTACATCTGACATAAAGTTATAGAGTCAGTATCATAATATTCGAATCAATATTCAAACCGGAGAGCTAAGAACTCTAACGTTAGTTAGAACTGTATGTATTAGAAATAAGATTATCACTATCAAAGAACATAAACTGCATTTATTTTAATTTTAAAACAAACAAGATAAGTATAACTATCAAAAAACATAAACTATCAAACAAAGCAGAGTTATAATGTACATAAACCTGTCATACAGATTTACTTCTGCAAGAGTAGCAAACACACATCTCCCCACATGTGTACATGCATATACACGTGCCCTAGTCATCTCCAAGTGACTTATTGTCACAGTTTAAACACTGACAGAGGTTTGTACATGGCAGCTCATGCAGTTTACATGTGCATCTACCTTTAACACAATTCGTTTTTTTACATGAGCAGTGCACAAGTTCAAGTATGGCCTCTGGAGCTGGCGGAAGAGTCATCCAGTCTACTCCGTAGAAATCTCCTACCATTTTCCAGCCATGATTTACAGGGGGAGGAATGTCTGGCATGCACTCAAGACACCTCCTGTGTACTGCAGCCTGATAGCTTGCCCGCTGGATGTGTTTATGCAAGGAGTCTTTGTTTGGAGGCAAGTCTCTCTCAGAACATTTACCTGATTTGAACAGGTTGGCCCTTGCAATATTGACATCTTGGCAGTCCTTCTGATCATATAGATCACACGTGTAAGCTTCCAGAGCCTCAAATAGTTCTGGTGATGGGGTGAAACTTGTTCCCAGTTCTCTAAACATGGTGATGTATTCTGTTTTTGAACTTAGTTTTTTGTATGCTTTTTCTTTTCCAACCTTATGCAGAGCACTCACTGTGTCACATCCAGAAAAGGCATGCAGACCTACAAGGGCATCACATTTGTCTTCGCCAAGATGGGCATGTAGCTTGGTAATATCAGTAATGTGTGTGTCTCTCCCCTTGGCTGTATGGAAATGGAGGTGGCCATCAATGTGGCTGCAGAAAGCTAGAGCCAGCACAAAGACATCGGTGTCTGGGCTCTTGATTACCAGGTCATGGCTGTGTTTGGCTGCATGGGCTGCATGCAGAATCATTCTGGTGTCTGCCTCCTCTTGACTTGTCTCTAGGTCTTTGAGTTCCAGTATCTCAAGGTCAGTATTGCTCACATTCATCTTAATGGCGTGACACTTGCTTCCATGTGCAACAATGATGGTTATATTGCCAATTATATTCTTTGCAGTTAAGCTCCAATGTTGGAAGAAATACTCCAGTAGGTTTTCTTTATTTTGGCCACATGCCAGAAATTTTTTCCACTGCTTTGGGGTTTTTTGGTCATCTCCATAGATTTTGATTTTTTGGTAGCCCTGTTCTGCGCGCCGACTACGCTCAGCATTTTTGATGCTCAGGTCGCTGTATGTGTCACATACAAAATGAAGCTCTGTTGACCTTGTTGCCTTAGCTGAGTGAACTAATGTGTTCAGTACATGATCCGCATACAACCCAAATGTTGGCTGTGGCTTTAGTTGTTGCACCAGAGCCATAGCATCCCAAATCCAAACTGAGCCATCAGGAATGTCACTCACTGTTGCAGGCGGGTTGATCTCATCTAGCAAGATGTGCATCAGCTTAGCTTTGTTGGTTTTGACCAGAGAGCCATCAAAGTTGGAAATTGACTGTGGAAAAGGACCCAAACTGTAAGTGAGCATTTCATTGATGTTAATTTGCCTAACCCCGCCCACAACAATTAGCCTTGCAAACAAGTTGCGATGTGATGTCAGGGTAATTTCTTTTCCTCTAATTTTTGTGACTGTACTTTGTCCATTGTCTTTAAATGTTTTTATTTTCATTTTCTTTATAGGGTCATGGAATGATGCTTGGCCATGGACTATCCTTTTTTCACAGAATTCAGTGAGTGCCTTAACACCTCTTTGTTTAGCCCCTAGTAAGTCTGTGGCAACATTTTCTGATGCCTGTTGGCCAGAAGAGATGTGACAAAGAGAATCTCCATCCAGCAATGGGTCAAAAGGGTTAACCATATTTTGGATAGTGGCCACAATGTTCATCACATCAGCCTGATCTCTCTGCATTCTGGTGTTGTCTAGCTCAGAGTTAAGATGTCCTACCGGGCACTTTCCTGCCATTGTTTTGCATTCAAAAGTGATTGCTGCCCGCTCATGTTGTGTTAGGGTCCAGCGGTGAACTGCACCCTTGTTCAGAGAGAACCCACTGATGCCTCCCTTTGTCTTGGAGTCACGATTGGCTGTTTGCTCAATGACTTGATCACATGCTGTGCCGGCAAAACCATGACTTTGATGTCTTTGTGCCACAAAGTCACCTGAAAGAAGCTGCTGGTGTGCTGAAGGGTGTGTGTCTTCCAGGTTGGTCATTTCAGCCCAATATGCCGTCAAATACCTTGCATAATTTACTTTGTCACAGGCAAAAAACCAGGGCAGCATACTTTGCACAGTGGACAAATGGAGAGCCCAGTTCCCCTCTCTTGTTGCCCTGATGAAAAGAAGCAAATCTTCCATCATGTCAAGGTATGTGCTCCAAAATGCAAATGTGTGGTTACAGTTGTTTTTCACCACAAATTCTTCATAACCTTGCAGTAACTGCTGAAATGTGTCTGATGTTAGCATGCCCTTGAACTCTTCAGAGGGAAAACACTCCTGCAGATCTGTTGCCACTTTTAAAGCAGCGGCATTTTGTTCTTGTGTGAGTGTATCCAAGTATGCCCACCATCGTAGTTTCTGGAGTGCTTCCATCAGGAGTTTGTGAGCCCGTATGCTCCTGTTGTAGTGATGGCCGGAGATCACTCCATCGATTGAGCCTGCGGCCACCAGGTCAGACTCAATCAAGATGTCCTGAAAGCCTGCATCACCATACAACTTTCCTATGCATGACAGATACGCCATTGCTGTGTGGAACTCTCCCATCCTCACTACGATTCTCTCAGAGTAAGAATCTGTTTGCCAACGGATCTCTTGGGCCTTGGCGTATATGGCTTGATCCATAACTAAAACAACTTCTTTTTGTTTCAAGCTGTCAGCAATGGCAATGGAGCGGCTCAGGATGGTGTGGACAGTGTTGAGATCAGTCGGACTGGCGTCAATCACTGGGAGGTAGCCAATATGTGTAGATGGTGGTAGTACTGTGTCTTCCTTCAACATTATATTATACCCTGTCCATCCAGGAAGGATTTTGTGCTGGGCCTCAGGTACTTTCAGTAAAAAGAATGCAGCATCAATTCTTCTACCGGTAGTTTGGGCATATCTGTATTGGTCCTGATGGAGATCAATCTTCAATGCAAAGTTCTGTGGACCAGACCGCTTGCCTCTTGTGTATGTTGAAAGATTCAGTGGAGGAGGATGAACCGACCGCTCTCGTGTTCTCTGTCTGGATAATGTGTCTGGTAAGGATGCTGTATAACTATTTATGGCCCTCTGAATTATTATACCATTGGTGTTATGTGTTGTCCCTTTACCTGAAAGAGTCTCCTCTCCAAAGTCATTATTGTCCCAGACAAGAGTCACAGGCACTTCATCACTGATTTTTTCAGGGATGTATACCTCTCCCCTCTCCATTTGTAGATGAGCAAGGGCAGTATCATGCTCAAGGACCTGGGAATTAGATGAGCAGTGACCCAGACCATTTAACAGCCCTATAAGCTGTGCAGAGCCAGTCATATGCCGAACTGCCATTGCAAGTGAGCACTGTTTAGGCATGAGCCACCTTCCTCTGGTTGCCAAGGTAATAATGTCCTGACAAGTGGACACTATCTTTCTGTTGTCCTCTGAAGTGACATCAACACGTTCATCTGATGGTTGTGATGACATTCCTGATATCCATGCAATGAAGTTAAAAAGTTGGTGAGGCACTACACTCATGCCATTTTCCAGTGTGAGATCACTTGCTGTGGGAGGCCATGGTAGCTTTGGGTATATTTTTGATGTATTTTGAATTATTTCTTTAAGTCTCATTGCTGCGTGATATAACTCCCGAGAATCATCCGTGGTGTTGGTGGCGTTTTCTATATTTCCTTGACTTGTCATTTCTCCTTCACTTTCTTCAGATGAGGAGGAAGCAGAGGAGAAGGCAACTTCATGCACAATCTCGTCAGCTGACAGATTGTCCACATATACAAGGTAGGTTGTGGATGCCTTCAGGAACTTCAAGAAGGGATAAGACTTGTGAAGTCTTGACTTTAGTGAGTGTGCCTTATAAGCTGCAATGTTTACTCCCTCTGTTTCTTCCACAGATTTTTTGAAAAGCAAATTCAGCTTTGACAGTCGAAGTACTTCGCGTTGTTTTAACAGCCTCTCCTCAATGACTGTTTTGCAGAGGTGCTTGTATCCATTTTCATATATGTTTGTTTCTGTTCTCTCAATTTTGTTTGTGGTCAGATACCGGGTATAATCTCGATAGCAAGTGAAGTGATACCGTGCTTCACTAGCCACCAAGTCCCTGTCTTGGATATGGAGAAGGAGAGACTCGTCCCTTTTCTCTTCAGCGGCGAGTAGCAATTTCCCGGCATGGAGTGTTTCACACTGTGTTAGCTTTTCTTTTACCCTTTTCCTGCTGTGTGACTGAACCTTGTACTTCTCATGTTTGCATATAATGCATTGTACTGGAAGCAGGTGTGGGGCCCGCTTGGACGTGCAGGAATCACGGGCGTAAGATCTCAGAGCCCGTGTTTTAACTGGAGTTGCCTCACCATCCTCTGCCTCTACCACTAAAAGTGCAAAACAATAGATTTAGGTTCTGCACCCTTCCCCACATCACCTATTAAAGAAAAATGGTTTGTAACTTCCAGCATGGTATATTGGTTCCACCTGTTCCCTTAACAAGGGTAATAAACCTGTTTCACAGCTTTCAGGTGTCCGTCCTTGTTGATGTTAATGAGGCCATAATAGGAAGGGTTAATTTTTGCAGGGTGTTTTTTATTTATTTTTATTATATTAGTGATTTAAATAAAAATAAAAATGGCATCATTACTCCATTCTTCAGTGTCACATGTGACATCCAGTCGATCACATGATCATTTAGAAATCATTTTTTTTTTAGTGTTGCAAACAATTCTGCTGTCTAATATGTTTGATGAATAAAAGATTAAAAAGAAAAAAAATCTAATAATATAAATCTTATTTATCACTTTTTATCAATTTAACATATCCTTGCTGAATAAAAGTATTGATTTTATTTAAAAAAGAAAAAAAATTACTGTCCAGTAGTGTATATTGTTACAAAATATTTTTATTTAAAAAAAAAAGCAGCAACAGTTATGTTTTTTTGTTTTGTTTTACTTTTTATTCCTCAAAGTATCCTAAAAAAGAATCACATTTTCTGAAAAAATATTAAGCAGAACTGTTTCCAACTTTGATAATGAATCATCATTAGAATGATTTCTAAAGGATTGTGTGATAATTATCCTAAAAATTCAGCTTTGCATCACAAAAATAAATGATAATTTAAAGTATAATAAATTGAAAATCAATTATTTTAATTGTAATAATATAATCACAATCTTACATTTTTTTCCTCTGTATTTTAGATAGCGAAGAAATTCATTTAAAAAAAATAAAAAATTCATGAAAAATAGTACTGTTTCCAAACTTTTGACCTGTACTGTATGTCCAATACTGCACTGCCTGTCTATACATTATAATACCAACCTTCCTTTGCAGTTTCTTCAACTGATACTGCCTTCTCTCTTCTCCTTTGTGCTCGTTTTATCTTCGTTATATTTGTGAAATGACTGTAGCACTCCCTGTGGTAGCCAGTGTTAGCTGGTTTGACTAACTGGTTTGTAGGTTCCTGGCTTTGCAACTTGTATGCCTGTACTGCCTCTTCTGCAATGATACCTTCTATGCCCTCAAGGTCTTTCCACAGAAACACTGATTTAATAAATTTCTCCCAACTTATGTCTGTGAAGGGAATGGTGGGTCCACCACTTCCCTCAAATATATGCATACAGCACTTCATGTTTTTTTTTTTTCATTTCATCCAAGTAAACATGGGCGGGAAAAAAAGTTTTGTCTGTCTCATTTTTTCATGACGCTGTTTCCAAGCAATACCATTATGTCAAATGTGTTAAATCAGAAGGGTGTATTTATTAAAGATTACAAAGAAATGACAGGATATCGTATGACAAAAGGTGGTTACATAAAATGAAAACAAATATAAATGTATAACGTAACCTCTACATTATTATTTTGTGTCAAACTGAATATGTAACAAAATTAGGTAAAATAGTTCTTATCTTAAATAATACAATCTTAAATCCTGGACGCGAAGAGCGCCAGTGCGTTCACAAACGCATCACCGACACTTTCCACGCACGCTATTGGCTGAAGGCAACAAATACGTCATGCAGGTCGGACCCCGCACGTAGCTGCTTGGTCTATTCGCCGGGAAAATAACCTGGAGAAAATTACCGATATTATAGTAATGTGCAAAGTGTTTGAGTGGCAACAATTTTTATTTGCTTTGTTGAAAAGCGTATCGGTTATATCTAAAAAACCGGGTTATCCCTCGCCACAGATCATTTGAAAACACGAAATCTCCCCTCGGCCCACCGTCTAATTGACTTAACATTGAAATAATTCGCGCCAGACGCTCTATTCGCGTTTGGTGTGAACACAGCATTACAGTTTAAACTGCGATTTGTATTTGTTCATTCAGGTGTAGGAGGACACGAACTTCCTGAAGGCGCACCGAACACAGCGCGTGAATAGCTTACTCAGTCAAACTTTCCTGCATCTTGTGTTTGAATGCTTTAAACTCTTTTGAATATTTAAACTGGCAATGTTTAAAAACACATTCAATGTATAACTTTCATCAGCAGTGGCCTGTCAATTGTGCTAGGCATCTTTTTAGGCTAGCCTCAGCCTGTCGGTTGAGAATGCTTTGGGGCCCCCTTAGCCGTGGGGCCCTATAATCGTCACCACCTTTCAGCCCACTAGTGACGGCCCTGCACTGAGGATATATCAGATTGAAGTTGAGTGTTTAAACTCCCTTTTGTCTCTGACGTTGCTGATTTGACCACTTGCAAACTGTGATCTGTTATCTGAAACATCTGTCCAGAATCTTGAAAATTTAGATTTCAGTGTTAGTAAAGTTTATTTATAGAGTGTTTTAAACAGATACAATCACAAAGTGCTTTACAAGGTACAACCACATTGATATTCAAATAAATTCAAAACAAATAAAAAGTCCTAAGTAAACTCAAGGAACAAAGGCAATGCGTTCCACAGTCTAGGGGCTACAGCCTCAAAGGACAGATCTTCCCGGGTTTTATAACGAGTCTTTGGGACAATGAAAAGACTTTGGCCTGCTGATTGAAGGGAACGACCTGGGGAGTATGTGCATAGCAAGTCAGTGATTTATTGTGGGGCCTGACCATTTAAAGCTCTAAAAGTTAAAACTAATATTTTAAAATCAATGCTAAATTTGATAGGTAGCCAGTGTAAGGAGGACGCAATAGGGTTGATGTGAGCCCATCTGCCAGATCCTGTTAAAAGCCTTGTAGCATGATGGCTGGTTGTCTGTGTTAACTTTGCAGTTTCAGGAAATTTCAAGAAGTAGTCCACACATAGCAGGAACACTGCTTGGTTGAAGTAAAAGAGGTCAACTCCTACATCCGCCCACACTTAGTCTGAGGTTTTTTGGTATTGTTCCTTTTAAAAGATTTATACACAGCACACTTGGACACTACATCTTCAATTCTCTTTTTCTCCATGCCATGCTCTTGCAATCACTGTGCACTTAATAACTCCCAAAAGAGATTCATGAATACACTGTTTGCATACTTTTCAGCACCACAAGTCTCCTCAGTCATTCTTAGACAGCAAGATATTCTCTTGTCTGTGTTTTCTTCACAGTACTTTGTAGATTCTTTTGACCAGTCGTACGTCTGTGTAGGTTGCTCTTCCTTGATTCTTTCTCTATTAGTTGGAACAATTTTTTTTCTTCATTTTCTTTAAAATGGCAGAAGAGCTTTATTTTGCCTTTTGGATCCATCTCATAACAAGATCAGGCAACTAACACACAGTTCATTTGAACATTGTCACTGATTTCCCTGCTACTACTTTGAAGTCTTCATATGATATTACATTGCACTCCGCTCCTGTATCCAGTTAAAAAGAAAGTGCTCTTTTATTTACTTTAAGTGTTTCTGTCCACTTGTCTTTTCCTCTACTTTGGTTTTCTTCTCAGCTTTTCTTCAAGGGTGCCAATAAACGTGTGATCCACTTTTTCAACCTCATGAGTTTTTCTCACTGTGAACTTTGTTTTGTCTTTCTGTTTTTTGCGTTTTGCACATTCTAACAAAGTGATATCTTTCTGCGACACACATTGCATACTTGCACTTTACCAGACATTTCCTTGATTCATGCCTGTAACCGCATCTGGTACAATTACTTTCTTTCTTTGACCATGCATTTTGATCATCACTATTCTTGGATGACTTTTAGTTAGCTTCATCTTGCTAATATTGTTTACAATCACTTCTGTTTCCTTGTCAAGAGCTTTAATCATTGTTCATACCTTATACTATGCAGTCTCGGATCAGTGAGTCTGTCAGCTATGTGAATCCTTATTCTTTAACCTTGTTAACGGTCATTCACTTCGTTTCTGGATGAAACGCTAAGGCGGCGTTTTCAAATATATCCACTCTGGGACCCGGTTTCAAAACGCCAGATCCGTGTGGACGGCCAAATGCCGAATCTGCTAAAATATTTGTGCGCCGAGAAAAAAAAAAAAAAAAAAAAAAAACAGAGGAAAAAATGTAAATCTCGGAGACCATATCAAACGTCATTGGATAGTGCAGGAAGGAAGAGGAGGAGGAGGAGGAGGCGGCGGAGGAGGAGGATGATGAGGCGCGTATTGACAGACCTTAAAATAATAAAGATAAAATATATATATATATATATATGTTCAGTTTTTTGTCTTGTTTTTGTTCTTGTATTATTTGATTTTTCGGTCCCACTTTATATTAGGTGGCCTTAACTACTATGTACTTACATAAAAAATAAGTACAATGTACTTATTGTGTTCATATTGTATTGTAAAACACTTTTGAGGTGTGATGGGTTAAGGTTAGGGAGAGGGTTGGAGGTATGGGTAAGTTTAAGGGTGGGTTAAGGTGTAAAGTATGGGTCAACAGTGTAATTATAAATGTAATTACAGAAATTAAATACAGATGTAATTACATGTCGTTTTTTTTACATGTAAAAACATGTATGTACACAATAAGTACATTGTACTAAATGATTAATTAAAATGTAAGGACATAGTAATTAAGGCCACTTAATATAAAGTGGGTCCGATTTTTCTTGTAAATACATAATCTACATTTCTATATTTTGGACTTTTATTCATGTTGCCTTGCAGGTTTTTGTCTTATTTTTGTTTTGTACTATTTATTGATCTTGAGTAAGTAAATAATGTACATTTCTAAATTTTGGACTTTTATTTATGTTGCCTAGCAGCTATGGATTTTAATTTTACTATTATAGGTGAACATATAGGTACATATATAGGTGCATATATGTACCTATATAGGTATATGTATGCACATATATATGTGGACATATATGTGTAAATATATGTGTAAATATATGTACATATATATGTGTGCAAATATGTACATATAGGAAAACGGCCAATTTTATATATGTCACATATATTAAAAACCTATATCAAAACCTATATTGAAACATAAAGGTTTATACAGGTTTTTTCCATGTGGGTTAAAAAGGTACACATCTTGGTACCATATTTGTACCTTAAAAAGTACATATAATGTGTTCATATTAGTACCTAAAAGTGTACCTTTTGAAAGATACTGTTCCAGTGACCGCTTTTGTACAGTGACAGTGATGCCAATTTTCATTCGGCACAATGCAAAGAGTTAAAAGACAACCAAGATATCACTTTAAGACCATCCTGAGATTCAATCCCATAAACTTTGAGTTAATAGCACAGATGACCCACTTTGTCACACCATCAACATCCATACCAGCAGTCCAAGAGACACAACATTCAACAAAGTGTTGTGCAGATACATCAGCAATACAATTCTAAATGGCAAACAATATTTATTAAATATTAAAAAGTCAATTAAAATTAGCATCATTTCTGACCAAAAGGTGGCGGGGTCACTAATCATATAATTAATGAGGCCTACAAAGTTCATTTTTCCTGGAAAAACAGCATTGCAGTGATACTTAATGTAATTTGGTAATGATTGCAAAGAAAATAAAAATAAATCAATCAATAAATCAAGACAGTTATACAAACATATCATATTAAAAATATTTTATAATATTCAGTCTTTGCAACTTAAGTAATTGAAATCATTTTCAGACCAATGGGTTTAGAGTTAAGCAAAAGTAAAAAGGGGCTTGGTTTTTGACCCATACAAATCTGAACACTCATTTTTTTTTTTTTTTTTTCATTTTTGTCAAAATGTTAATACAGTAGATCATTGAAAAGGACAACCACAATTTTGTAGTAACTCTGTACCTCAAAAAAAAAATGTTGGGATGATATGAATCAAATTCTCTCACCTTGTCCAGAGTGGATGTTTGAAATCAGCACTAAAAACACAAAGAGAAAAACTCATTACAGGTTGAACATGGAGCTGATCAGCTGTGCATTATACATCAGACATATTATGAAATTATATCTTCTTCCCTTGCTTGTCAAACACCATAGTTTCATGCTTAAGTGTTTCATATTGTAGTTTGTTTTGTTGAGGACTGTATATGTATGTGTCCAGATAACCATTATCACATCTGATTGATATTTTATGTATTTTGACAAAGCAGAGAGAACTGGTTAACAAATGTCTGAAGACAAGCAGATGACTTAAAATTCATGTAAGTATACTATTGAACATCTAATGAAAAACAAAACTATTAAAAAAAACACCATTACAAAACAAAAAAAATGATAATTTATTCCTACAGTATTTCATGGACTGGATTTGAAACTCTGAAAGCAGCAAGAAAGGGGAAAAATAAGGAACACTGAATCACTTGATCATATAAGAGCAATTATCATACACTGAAATACATTCAGTAAAAATAATACTCACAGAACACAAGAGGAAGTTGACTGAGCTTCATACTGACCGAATGGTGACAGATGGTTAAAGACACAGAAAGTGTTAAAGCCTCAAGACTTCCTGAAACCTGCAGTCAGATCTTTAGGAACATCACAACAGATTAAAGACACGCAAACATACCTCATGTGTTACACAAGATCTTTTGACAATCTTATAACATGTTTTCAGAAACTGTCACTCTGACAAATGTGCAAGTTTTCGACAGAAATATTGCCATAAATCATGCTCCTCTCACACTGATTAATGTCACTGAACTGAAATAACAAACCAAACCACAACTAAGCTCATCTCTGTCTATCTCTATTCTATCAGGCTTATGTGTTTAAAAATACACAGTTTAATATTCATATTTCATACACCAAGACAAAGGATGGGAATCTTGGAATCTTATGGGATGCCTCTTAATACATTTTTCTCCTTAATTCAAAATTATGATTATTTTAGTTATTTTGAGGAAGAAAACTTTTCTCAATGATGTCAGAGGTGTCTGGCTCCAAGTGCGAACCCTAGTGTTGAAACGTCGACACAGTGTTGAAGTGACTAACTGAAAGGGAACTATTATTATTATTTATTTATTTATTTCTTTTTTGTCCCTTTATTTACTAAGAAATAAAAAAAAAGCATAAGAAGGCAATGATTAGCTCAGAGTTCTCCTTATTCCTGTTTCTAAAGTGTTTCATGTCACTGAACCTGCTCACAACCCTTATGAAAATTAACCATGGTTTTATAATTGTAAAACTGTAGTAACAAGGTTTTTTTTTTTTTTTTTTTGCATTATATATTAACATTTGTATAGCCACAGTTTTAAATACCACGGATAAATTACGGTTAGTGTTGTCAAAGATACATCAAAATGTGTTTTAAAATAAAATACCAAATACCTTAATTTAAAGTATCAAAATATAGCATCCACACCAAGTATCAAAATAAATGACTGTATTTTTTGTATTTTTAAAAATACTTTCACAAGGCAGTATGAAATATCTTCACTGTAGTGGACAGCACATTTCAGGGCCCAGTTTATGTTGGGGCCCCTCTCTGGCCACAATAGTGGACAAAGGTTTGCTATATTTTGATTTCATCTTGGTGGACTAACATAAGCAAGCTGTCAAACGCCATCAGATAAATATGCCAGGACAACAGCTATACACCTGCTAGATGGAAAGAAGAAGATCTTTGGTACAAAGGACAGGACTTCCTATTGGTCAAAATGCAGTTTCTGCCCTTCACACACCAATAGACTGATTACTCCGGTTTTGGCCCGTGACCGCCATAAAAATTCCTTATGACCTCTGGACGGAGCAGCAATGGGTGAAACAAAGAGGGATCACAGAGTTTCATCCAAATCCATTCATAACCTTTAACTGATGCAAACTACAATGCATGTCTTATTCAGAAAACTAAGTATTTTCAGTGACAGTGACGTGTAGTGCAACATCTTACACAAACTCAGCTGTTAATGGACAAATGAATGCGTGCATGACAGTTCAATCTTTTCCCATCATGTTTGGACTTAATGTGTCGGTAATATTGCTAAAGGTATTATGGTTTTGGTTTGGTAAGGAAGAAATACCCTGATTAATTTTTAGTCACACTTTTCTGAATGTGTGTCATTCTGAGCCTCGGGCAATAACAGATACCAAGTCCTAAGTCTCCAGCTTTGAGGCAGAAACAGATACAACCACGTTCTGAGCCTCCAGCCTGCGAGGAAAGAGGAAAGACTTCATTCCAAGTCTTCGTCCAGCGAGACAACAACTGATGCAGCACATCCTGAGTCTCCAGCCTTGAGAGACAAAGCGGATGGACCAAGTTCTGAGTCTCTAGCCCAGAAAGGCAGAAGACATGCAGACATCTGCAACAAGGTTAAGCTCCGGCGAGCAAACCTTCATTCCAAGGTACCCTTGCTTGCGTGTTCCAGGCTAAGGACCTTCTGCACCTACTCCGGGGCCACATCTGTGTGTCCATCAGCATCCTCCAGCGCTTTATGTTCAAGACTGTCGAAACGAATTCCTGCTCCTTTCCCCACTGCATTGCTACCAGCACAACCAGTGGATGAAGTCATCGCTACCGGACTGCTCACTCAGTCACAGAGAATGAAAATATCACTTATCCAAACCTCTTCAGAGGGCTTGGCAATGTTAGATATTATCAGTATATGATTTTTCTAATTTACATTATATATTATATTGCTGACTGCAGCAATATTGCAAATCTAATTTACAAATAAATAGCTAATTTTAATATTATTAATATTATTAATATTATTAATATTAATATTAAATAGCGAATTTTAATTTACAGTAAATATTGTTCTGTGTAATCATTAGGTAATGTTTAAAAGGTACATTAACAAGCACATAATCTAAGATAATTTTCACTCAGAAAATTTTCTAGATATGTGAATGAATTATTAAAGTAATTATAACGCGTTTTACTACTTTTGAGGTTTGTGATTTAAAACCCTTTAAAACTCACGTATAACATGCACATTCTCAGCTAGTTTGTAACAGTTAGTGTAGAATCACTTATGTGATGAAATATAAGAATCTCACCTTCAGTGTGTCCAGAGTGAATGTTTAAAATTAACAGTAAGTCCTAAATGACGTGACATTCAGCCAAGAATGGTGACCCATACTCAGAATTCGTGCTCTGCATTTAACTCATCGAAAAGTCAACACACACACACACACACACACACACCCGGATCAGTGGGCAGCCATTTATGCAGCGGCACCCGGGGAGCAGTTGGGGGTTCGGTGCCTTGCTCAAGGGCACCTAAGTCGTGGTATTGAGGGTGGAGAGAGTACTGTACATGCACTCCCCCACCCACAATTCCTGCCTGCCTGCCTGAGAATATGTGTTTCCTCCAGGGCCGTGCAGAGACCTTTGGAGGGGCAGGTGCTCAAAGTATAAAAGAGGCACATGGAACAAGGCTTTAAAAAGCGTGGTTCAAAATATCAATACAGCAATATATTGTGATGCATTCCTTGCTGATTTGCGTATTGATATGGATGATTATGTATTGATACGGCAGCCAATGCTGTGATGCAGTTTTGAAAAAGAAAAAGATTAGAAGAGACAATTTTAAGTTTAAAAGTAAAAAAAGTCTACATTTGCCTCTTTTTCTTCCTCTATCTCCATCTCCTCATCTGATCTATTACTTTCCAGTCTCTGTCCATCTAGGAACAAGGCACAATCTACTATTTCATTATCAATCTATTATTTTAACCATCACTACTACTCTTGCACCTAATCAATAAGTCCACCTTAAATATTGATCCAAAATAATAAACAACTGAGTCATGCTATGAAAGCACTGTATAACTTATATAGGCTTATGTTTTATTTATTTTTCCTTTTTATTCAAAACAATTCCAAACATGCTTAATATATCAGGAAATATCTCGATTCTCAAACGTGTAAGTAAACGCGTTTTGCACCTTTATAGATTGTTATTTGATCAATAAATGGAAAGGTAGTGTAATCTGTTACCTACACATAAAACCCTGACTTTTTACTTAAGTGCCATATCATGCCATAAAATATTTTTAATACGACTGAATTTGCATTTAATGTAAATTTTAATAACAATATTGTAAGTTACTTATTTGAACTCTTTCATTTTACAGAGAGTAAAGAACATTTACATTATCAAATTACATTTAGATTCAGTCTAGCCAGAGTTCAGGCACTCTCAAAAACTCCCATTAAAATCACTGAAGCACTTGTATGCACATCAGGATTGTTTTTAGTTTTTACTCTCTCTCCCTCTGAAGAAAGAACTCGCTAAATAATTCAGTCAGCGAGCAAGTGAACAAAAACAGCGCGTTTCATGATGACTCTTCTGCACGTCTCCGATTGGCCATTGCATTCACGCAACAGAACCGTTGATTGGTTATCATCATGAAGCGTTGTACGAACGTCTCTGGCTCAGCGCCAGGCCAGCGAACACAGATTTGAATTTGAATTTGAATTAGATTTAGCAGCTGATGCTGTGCACTGAACGATCTAATAACAACAGTGTGATTATATCAAATATATAAAAAATATTATTCTGCTGTTTTTTTTTTTTTTTTTTTTCGTTTGGAAGCTGCATTTAAAATCAACTTGGCTCAGAAATCTTTGAAGGGGCATGACGCCTTTGCCCCTCGATGCCTGTGAAACGTTTCTCCCTCAAACAGCACGCTAACGTTATATTACTCTACACTACAGGCTACACACCGCAATATAAACAACATATCTGCCATACCTGTCAAGTTTTGGATTTGAAAATAAGGGAAATTTTCCAGCGCCCATTGCAAGCAGTCCCACCACCCCAACAAAGCTCCAGTATCCCTTACATTTTAAGACAGGTGTTATAGCCCAAATTAAAACTCAAAAGGGTATATATGAAGAGCATTTATTTAAAGGCTTATTTGCATATTTTCTGTTAATTTAACATTGATGTCTTTACATTTACATTTTATTTTAATTCCACACATTCTTTTAATTTCATATTGCTTTTCTTTAACAGTTTTTCTTTTCATTTCACATAACTTTTCTTTTACTCTTTTAGTGAGTTGTTGTACCAATTTGTTGCAGACTTTGCATTCTTTAAAAAAAGTAAATTCGCTGTCCCATTTATCACGGTATTTACACATGGGTTTTGGTTTTTTGGCAGGTGTGCCTTCACTCTCTATTGTAGCATCCATCATCCGTCTCTGTTTTTTCTTTTGTTGTTGTTGTTTTTCCCACGTTATAACTCATGTCATCTGACCTCACACACCCCTCGCGACAGGCTACTACAGGTGGGAGTTATCGCGAGACTAGTGACAGAGCTCAGATTGGGAATGTTTTTATTATTATTATTTTATTAATTAATAACGCAGGTTAAAAAAAATAAATAAATAAAAATACGGGAGATTTACGGGAAAATACTAATACGGGAGGACGGCGGGAAAGAAGGGTAAAATACGTGACTTTCCCGGCCAAAACGGGATACTTGACAGGTATGATATCTGCATTTTCTCACATCATGTCTTGTAAAATAATAATAAGTAAATACATATCAAAATCACTTCGCTGAGAATGAAACATCACTTACCAGCTTCCGCGGTAATGAGAATATCCTCTGACAATTAAAAAATGCGCGTGCGGCGTGACGAATGGTCACGGTCGGATGAGGAGGTCGTCGTCGTCAGGTCAAAGGTCATCATGGTGGTCATCTTATTGACGGCTAAATTATTATTCAAAATTATTTAATGTGTAAAACCACGTGCCTGGTTTCCTCAAATGTAAAAATAACCATGTGGATATTTTAGTTAATTTTATTCTGCTCTCAGTTTCAAATTTAGCCCTATTCCATGATCTACAGTAGAGGAATAAATAAAGACAGTTACACATGCACACAATCTTTCACTGTAATGATTACATGTATAAGTGTTATATATGTTTAATGCAATTTAAAAATATTTTATTTGTTTTTATTTCAAGCTTATATTATTCTATAAATATCAACTTTGTAAATACTGTTAAAAAATTGCTACATAAATATAGCTTTACTAATGTACCAAATTAAAGAACCTTCACATCCTATGACTTTTAAGAACTGTAATATTTTAATTGATCAAGTTATGAAGTGATATAATATTAGTAATATTCTAATGTATTATGGTTGGGGTTTTTCTGTTTTTATGTATGTATGCATGTATATATTTATATTTTAATTGTGGTACTGGAGGTATTTTTAATGTCCCGGTCCGGAAATAAAGAAGCAGAAACTTCTGAAACCAGTTCAGTGTCCCAGCTGAATGTCCAGCACAGATCAGAGTCACTGAATCTCCTTCAGTCAACCACTTCTGTGGAGAAACACTTAAAACTGTCTGGACTCTATCTGAAATAGATAAATAACTCATTTAATAACATTTAAAGTGTGTGGACTGGTATTCTCTACGTTATGAGGACCCCATAAGTATAGTATTACCAGTTAACTTTTTTTTTTTTTTTTGGTTCGCATGAGGTAAAAAACATATAGTAAGTCATTCAGAATGAAGTATTTTGAAAATCTAAAAATGTCTATATTTTTGTGTTAAGGGTAGGTTTTGGGTAAGGTGATAGATGATACAGTTTATACAACAAAACCATTACGCTTATGGAGATTCCCCAACTCCCAGTAATGATAAAAATGCCAGTGTGTGAATGTGTGTGTGTATAAAGATATAATCAAACTCACCTGATACTGTCCGTGTAACTTCATCACTGATGTTTGATGTTCGTGATCCTCCTCTCTCTGCTCCATAACAGAAGTATTTACCTGCGTCAGACTCAGTAACAGGACTGAATGTGTGTTCCTGTAGTTCACTGAAAACACTGTTTGAATCATCTTTATACCAGCTGTACTTCCAGCTAGTGACTCCTTCACCATCAATGTCACATCTGAGAGTGACTGTCTCTCCTCTGAATACATGATGAGCAGGTTTAATCCTCACTTTGGCTTTTGTTCTTTCTATACAATGACAATAATTTACAATTAAAATAATGTGCTGTTTTTTTTTACCATAACGAGCACTAATAGTTGATTGCAAAACTAGTTTCTGACCAGTAGGTGGTGCTGTAAAAATTCATTTTTAAATTAAAGTGAAGTGAAGGAGAAGAGACATGTGGCCAAGTATGGTGATCCATACTCAGAATTTGTGAGGTCCAAGATGGCGCTCTGATTAGAGGCATGTTGATGAGCTCCGCAAACTCAGCTGTTTGTTTTATCTTGTAATGCAGTAAGAAGAGCATAATTAAGTACTACCAGTTCTCCAAGTACACCAGCATTTTGTAGTATCTGTCAAAATGGGAAAATCGGAGAAAAGAAAAAGTAAGAATGGAACTCAAGCTGCTGCTAATGCTAACAAAAACGGCAATGAGACAAGTCAAGCCCGAAAAGAACTTCTGATGGAGAACATGCATGACTACGTAGGCCATGACACTGACTCTACAGAATTCATGCTCTGTGAGGAAGAATTTCCCTGTCTTCCAGAAACCCCATGTAAGTCCCCTGCCATCAAACTACGCAAGACCGAGAACGCTGACACAACGGCCATCCTCTCACAACTCGGGGAGCTCTCGAGGCTGATTAATAATCGTTCGGATGCTTTGGAAAAAATGGTGGGGGAAAACTCACGTGTGATCGCTAGTATGAAAGAAACAATCAACGAAAATACTAGGCAGATTTCTGGAGTGAAGGATGTGATTGACTTTATGAGCGCTGAAGTTAAAGAGCTGAAAGTCAAAGTCGGTGCAACTGAGTCACTAGCCAAAAGAGTCGAGTTTAACCGGCATGAACAAGAAAAACGGCTTCTGCACCTTGAAGCGTACTCACGTCGTTGGAGTCTCAGAGTTCACGGGGTCCCTGAAAGTGAGCGTGAAGATGTCCGAGGTAAGATCATCAACGTTTGCCAGCAGCTTCTGCCCGAAGCAAAAGAAAAGCTCCCGGATGCCGTGGATACCGTTCATCGCCTGGGTCGAAAACGACTAAACGATAGCAAGCCCAGAGGAATCATCGTGCAATTTGTCTCTCGCTTCCAACGTGACGCGGTCTGGCGTGCTGCTAAGGATTCAGATTTCCTTAGAAATAACAACCTGAAATTATCCGAGGATTTGTCGCAAGCAGATCGAGAACGAAGAAACAAGCTGTGGCCCGTCGTGGAAAAGGCCAGAAAAGAAAATAAGCGTGCTTATTTTGTGGGTGGAAGGGCATTTGTTGAGGGAGCTGAGATTTTTCCTCCTGAATGACTAGAATAAGTTTCTTGTTCATTCGTATTATCTCTTAATTTAAATACTGCTTCCACCATTTTGACTTGTTCTGGACCATTACCAGTCTACAGTTCTTCTCAAGACACTGAAGACACCTGTCTGGCGATACTACACTTTTGATTACTATGTAAGACAACGCTGCCTTTTCACAAGATTTAAATAGTTCTTTTCTAGAACGTGTTGTAGTTTGGTGGGTCATACAATATAGTTATTGAGCTGTTTTCGAGTTGTGTGTTGTCTGGTTTGTATATTACAACACAATCTCCTCATAACGTATAAGCTCTGGTGTTATACTTATGTTCTTAAATTTCATTTAAATGGATTACTTAATTTCCTACTGCATCTTAATATATCTTCTACTGTTTGAGTTGTGGTTCTCATCCTTGTCATTTCCTGACCGGTTAAAGTTCTAGACAAGGTATTTGTTTCGAATAGGTCTATTTAATTGTTTTATTTATTTTGTAGTCAGTTTTTTTCTTTTCTTCTCATGTCTTTATCTGTTGTTTCTTTAAATGCTAGAGGGCTAAGAAATCTCACTAAGAGAAAGGCTGTTTTCTTATATCTCAAACAATTTAAAACTGACTTTTGTTTCCTCCAAGAATGTCACTCTTCAGTAGAGGATCTTAATTTCTGGAGATCACAATGGGGTCTGGACATATGGATGTCTCATGGCACGTCACATTCAGCCGGTGTTTGTATTTTAAAAAATCAGTTTAAAGGGAAGGTGTTACTCAGTGAAAGTGACGTAGATGGACACTTTATCAGTCTCGTGACTGAAATTTCAAATTTGACTTGTATTCTTGTTTGTGTTTACGGTTATAATCAGAAGAAAGAAAATGAAGCCTTTATTAATCGCTTAGAGGAACATGTATTAAAATTATTGACTAAGTACCCAAATTCCATGCTTATTTTTGGTGGCGATTTTAATGTGGCTTTAGATAGCAGCATGGACCGATGGCCTCCAAAACTGTCTGACAATAGTAGTTTATACTTGAAAATGTTTATGCAAAGATTCTCTTTGATTGATAGTTGGAGGGAGTTACATCCCTCTCAAAAGATGTTCACATGGAGTAATAACGCTCTCTCCTCCCAGTCCCGTATTGACATGTGGCTTGTTTCTAAGGAATTTTACAATATCTCTTCTGATATTTTACCATCGCTCTTTTCTGATCACAAGAGTATCTTTATTCGTGCCCATTTCCTTGCTTCTGATGATGTGCGTGGGTTTTGTTCTTACTGGAAACTTAACAATTCTATTCTTTCTTATAATGAAGTAAAAGATGAAATCAAAAAGATAATTCACAAAAATTGGAATAAAGCAAAAAATGAGAACAGTTACAGCAAAAATTGGGAATTTACTAAATACGAAATTGGCAAATATCTTAGAAAATTTAGTAGTGATGTGGCAAAAAAGAAAAAAACTGATGAAAATATTGTTATATACAAAATCACTAATCTTTTATCTAAAAATATGGATGATTTACTTGATTGTGAAAAAGCTGAATTGGCTGAATTACAGTGCAAATTAGACAACATATATAAACAGAAAGCAGAAGGGGCATTTATTAGATCGCGTAGAAAATGGATTGAAGAGGGTGAACAGAACTCTGCATACTTTTTCAGACTGGAAAGGCAGCAAGCTAAAAACAATCAAATTCAAAAATTAATGATTAATGGTAATATTAGTGATGACCCAAAAAATATTGCAAAGTTTTGTGCCAAATTTTATAGTGATTTGTATACTTCTAAATTATCCCAACAACATATGAATGACTTCTTTAAATCTATACCTAATATAAACCAGCTAAGTGACTTAGATAAAAAAATTTGTGATGCCTCTATTACACTGAAAGAGATAGAGGAAGCTATTAATACTTTAAAAGCTAACAAATCTCCCGGAACAGATGGTCTCAGCTCAGAATTTTACAAGCTGTTTAGTTGTAGTATAGCACCATTCTTATTAAAGGTTTATGAGGAAAGCATAGAGAAAACACTGCTTCCAGCCACATTATGTCAAGGTTTAATAACACTTATCCCAAAATTAAATAAAGATCCCCTTTTAATAGATAACTGGCGTCCAATTACATTATTAAATAATGATTATAAAATTATAGCTTTAGTTTTAGCAAAAAGATTGAAATCTGTTTTGCACTCCATAATTGACGAAACACAATCGGGATTTATGCAGAAAAGGCACATTTCTAATAATATACGGTTAGTTTTAGATGTGTTAGATTATTCAGATTTAATAGACAGTGATGGTTTCATTTTCTTTTTAGATTATTACAAAGCTTTTGACACATTGGAACATGAATTTTTATTTCAGGCTCTACAAAAAATTGGCTTTGGTGATGCTTTTTGCAGGATGGTCCAAATGCTTTACATAAACGGAAACAGTTCTATCAAACTTAGTAATGGTACTTCACCTAGATTTTTTTTAAAACGTGGAGTTCGGCAAGGATGTCCAGTGTCCCCTTACCTGTTTCTTATTGCAACACAGTTCCTTAGCACACATATAAACAATAGTCAATTAAAGGGTATCACATTTGGTAACACTAAAATTAAAATTAGTCAATTAGCAGATGATACAGCTTTATTCTTGAATGATTCATCAGAAATTAAATTGGCTTTGAGTATTCTTCAGACTTTTTCTAAAGCTTCGGGATTAACTTTAAACCTTAATAAATGCGACTTGCTTCCAATTAAAGATTGCTCTCTTACTTCTATTGAGGATATTGCTGTCAAAAATAGGGTAACATATCTTGGTATATTAATTACTAAAGATGAATGTAGGTGCTCAGCAAATTTCAAACCTATTATTACTAAAACACAAAAAAAATTTAATTGTTGGTTACAAAGGGATCTGTCACTAAAAGGAAGAACACTGCTCGCTAAGGCAGAAGGTTTGTCTCGTTTGGCCTATGCAGCTCAATCTCTTTTTGTGGATAAGCCCACATCTAAAGTAATTAATGAGGTTCTAATAAAATTCCTATGGAAAAATAAATCTCATTACTTGAGAAAATCAGTCATATTAAATGGATATAATAATGGTGGTCTGAACTTTATTGATTTTGATTCTCTCAACAATACTTTCAAAATTAATTGGCTGAACCAATATCTAGCCCAACCATCTTCTATTTGGAATGTTTTTCCTCAATTAGTGTTTTCACAACTTGGTGGCCTTAATTTTCTCTTAATGTGTGATTATGATGTATCCAAACTCCCGATCAAACTTTCCAACTTTCATCGACAGGTTCTCTTAGCTTGGGCACTAATTTATAAGCATAACTTTTCACCACAAAGATGTTTTATTTGGAACAATAAGAACATTTTATTCAAGAATAAGTCTTTGTTTTATGATAGTTGGTTCAGTAACGGTTTAATTTTGGTGGAGCAATTGTTTAATGAGCAAGGTCTTTTGTTCAGGTACTCTGAATTTCTTTCCAAATACCAAATACCAGTAACCCCAAAAGAATTTGCTACAGTTTTGGGAGCCATCCCCTCTGGTTTATGCATGCTTTTTAAAAACTGTAATGGTTCCTCAGTATCTACTGCATCCTTGCCCAAACCTTGTGATACCCCTGTTGGTCAAATTTGTTTCTCTGAGTCGAAAGCCAAAAATTATAAAATACGGTCTCTATTTCTTAAGAATCTGATTTCTATTCCACCTGTGATCTCCTTTTGGAATAATTTGTATGGTAACCTTAATTGGAAGAAAATCTGGTCTCTACCACAAAAATTCTTTCTCACTAACAAATTGAAAGAAATTTCTTTTAAGCTCATACACAGGTTCTACCCTGTAAAGAAGTTTTTACAAAGATTTAAATTTGACATTGAACTTACATGCTCTTTTTGTTTGTGTTATGAAGAAACTATGGTACACTTATTTTGGTCATGTCATTACACTCAGAAACTGTGGGTTGATATCAGTGTGTTTATCAAGCGTAAGATTTTTCCAGGTTTCTCATTACATATTAAAAACATTATATTTGGGTATTATGACTCCAACCCCACAAACGAAAATGTCAGTTTTGTTATCAATTTAATTTTTTTCCTTACCAAATTTCACATTCATAAATGCAAATTCTCCAAATGTAAACCTGTCTTCTCTGTTTTCCTAAAAGAAATGGAAAACTATCTGAATTTAATCTCAGTATCACCTAATAAGAAAGCTATAAGGACTGTTAGAATTTGCTCTACTTTTGATCTCCTTGTGTAATTTTGTTTACATTTTGGCCCTCTTTATCTTTCTTTTTTTTTTTTTTTTTTTTTTTTTCTTTAGTTCTATTTTATTCTTTATTGTGTTTTTTATTTATAATTTTTTTATGGTTGATATTATGTGATGTATGTTTATACTTTTGTATGCTCTTTTGTGTTCTGCATTAATAAAAAAAAAAAAAAAAAAAAAAAAAAAAAAAAAAATACTCAGAATTTGTGTTCTGTATTTAACCCAAGTTCGCACACACACAGTAATGAACACACACACACACACAGAGACATATTGCTGCAGCACCCGGGGAACAGTTGGGGAATTTTACTGCCAGATCTGACAGGTTGTGAGGGACGACTTGACGTTGTGCAGCGAAACTGAAGTGCAAAAGTAAATATGTCGTAAACATTTGTGTATGTCATTTTCTTTATGTGAATGTCATTCTACACGTTTGTAAAACTTCCAATTCAAAACACGTGTGTATTTGTCTGTGACAAATTGAAAGATTCAGCTTTTCACATCAGAGCTGTGAGTGTAAATTTCAACTTACAAATGTACAAATATTAACATGACAAGTTCTCACATTCATATTTTCAACCTCTCGAGTTTAGCTACTGATTTACCTCCATAGCTAGTAGCCTAATCTTTTATTATCCTCACAGCGCATCATGTATGTGGTGATGCCCTATGAAATTAGTGTGGGGCAAATTAATTGTAGTTTAATAAAAAAAAGTAAACAATAATAATAAAAGGCATAATAATAAGAAGAATGTAACATGCCTACATTAATTGTAAATACCAGATGCCAAAATTTGATGCTTTCGACAATATCTTCTGGCTATAGTCCAGCACAGTAAGTGGGATGAATAAATGCAAATTCCCATTTAGACTAGAACTACATCGTGTTCACACACATGTGCACATAATGCCTCTGTACTTCAGATTTCTCCCAATATGAGGACAGGACACTTGTCAGTTAATAAATGGGAAAACAAAGGAACTGGCATTACTTTTTTGAAAAAGTAACTAGATATTTTCTTATAAATTAAAAAGTAACTTTTTTTTACTAGTTACTTGAACAAAAGTAATCTGATTATGTAACCCGCGTTACTTGTAATCGTTACACCCAACACTGAGTACTGTATAGGTCAGCTACTCAAGATTTAAATGAGATTGACGAAAATGTGTGTTTTGTCCCGTTTAATTTAGATACTCATGTGGGCATAAAATGATGCCTCATACTTGAGTAGAGATATATCTCAACAGCCTACAGAATGCAAATGCATGCCATATTACAGATCAAAATAAATCAACTAAAATAAAATAGCATAGATAGTCAAACGTTGGCGTGCTGTCACCACCGTCCAGTATTGAACTGCAACACTTAGCAATACATTTACTGTGTACACAGTGGAAAACCCCCCAAAGCGAGCCATGTCCAGTGGAAAAGCAGCATCATAAACCAAATTATTTAATTACACATAAAACATTATAAAACATTATTATTTATGATATCCAGCAGCTGTTATATTTTGAAGAATATACAGCTTTGATTACCATTGACATTTACTGGAAAAAATATTTAGTTACAATGATTAAAAACTGATTATTATTAATCATTAAATTATTGAATAATAATAATAATAATAATAATAAAACACTGAGACATTTCTATAAATTGTATGTGTTCCAGTTAAGAAAGAAAGTCATACAGGTTTGGAATGAAATGAGTGTAAGTGATGAGAGAATTTACATTTTGGGGTGAACTGTCCTTCTTGTGTAACTGGGCCCAGACCTTCTGTAGGTTTGTAAAGGTTATGTTGGGCTGTAGATTCAATCTGCTCTGTAGTCCTATCTGTGACATTTAATGGTGTCTTTTCCTTTTAAATATTATAATATTGGGGTATGTGTGACTCGAAGGTTTGTCATTCATCTTATATTTTATGACTTACCACCAATGTGAATTGAAAAAAAAAAAAAATAATAATAATAATTATATATATATATATATATATATATATATATATATATATATATATATATATATATATATATATATATATACTGGCAGGTAAAAACATTTGAATAACTTACTCTATTGTACAGAATATTACATATTTGTTAAAGGTACAAGCCTAAATAGCTGATTTACAGACTAGAATCACACTTAGAAATAATAAAAGCAGACAATTTGTAGTGAATGCATGTGAAGTTAAAACTGGTTTAAAATAAAACATTTGTTGATAAACAAAAAATGCTTATTAAAGAAGCATTGTTTCCTGTCAGGCAGCTTTAAATACAAGAAAACTATAATGGAGAGTTCATGAGACTTATACCAGTGCTTGATGGGGTTTTCATCTGGCTTTCAGTTTCTTCTCAAGCATGCACCTAATGAATGAAATATATTAATAAAGCAATGGAAACTAAATAAATAAATAAAAATTACTTGTCCTGTCCTTTTAGTCTTTTGTTTGTGTTCATGTTTATTATCAGATACTGTATATGTCTTTTGGCACTGGTGTCAAACATTATCCTTGCTCATAAAAAGGACTAAAAGTGTTTATAATAGAAATGCATTTAAATACCAATACAATCATATCCTATAAAACAATATTATTACTATTATATTCTGTCTGTTGTTTGAATATCAGGTAACCAGAAAATAATATATAAGCAAAAGGCATTTTATCAGTTAAAACTGAGATTCATATTCCATAAAAGATGTAGTTAAAATCGAAGCCATGTGTTCGTTGTGCTCTGGCAAATGCATAAATAAACTCAATCCCCAATGTCTCCGGGGCATATTCCATCCAGTGTTAGAGCTCGTCCGTTATCGGCAGGGATGAGAATGAGATGAGAAAACTAATGTAACTATTACTTTTAATATTGAGAAGAAAGCTCTTCACATTAAGAACAACAATAAACTACCAACAACAACACAACAAAGCAGCCTTTAAAACATGCCTAAAAGAGAAGGTAAGTTATTTATCTACAACATAAAAGAAGTGTGCTTAATGGTATTGAATGTACTTCAAATCTTAAAAGTGTATTTTTAAAACACTGGATTTGCAGAAAAGGCTTAAGGAAAGTTCACTTTCATGACTTTTAAAAAGTGCACCTTGTAATTATGACAAATAAAATTTTTAAATAATTTGTTTTCATTTGGTATAATATTCTTTTGTCGTGCTTTAAAGAATTACACTTATTTTGATGTGTTGACTAACATATTAAAGCAAAGGTAAAGTGCTTGATTATATTATAACTGTAGTGTTATTCAATATTATATTTCAAGTTAATATATTTTAAGCGTGCTAAATTGCAAATTCACATCATTACAAATATATTTAAATACATAGAAATAATATTAAAGTATGTTTGTTGGTTTATGCTTGTGCTTGTGAGTTTATTCTTAACAAACAAAAAAATTGTATGTCATAATAAAGGTAATTATGAAATTTTATAAAGCTGCATGAAGCCCTGCATAAGTGGGTCAAAAATGATTTAATATACATTTAAACTATATGTGTTTTTCATCAGATTGTAAATAACATGCAATACAGACAAGTCTAATCAAATTAAAAAATATATATATATTATTATAAAATATTTAACTTGTCAGCTCTATCAGCTAATATCACTGTATAGATAGGCTACTTAATAATTTAAAGGGATAGTTTGCAAAAAAAAAAAAATGACATTATTTACTCACCCTTATTTTGTTCCAAAACTGTATTATTATTTTTTTTCCTTGGAACAAACATGGAGATGTTTCAAGCTACTCCACACCTCCAAGAGCTTTGGGTAGGACACGAAAATACCATAAAAGCACTGGAAAATCTTAGAAAATCTTCCCTTCAATTGCAGCTCTCAAATATCATTCTCCATTCTACATATTTGAACTGGTGTGTTGTGTACCATTGTGGCCAATAGCATGAAGCCAGAACAAATGCAAATTACATTTTACAGTTATGACATGGGGGAAGATTTTCAGTGAATAATTTGGGACATTAAATTTTGGGTCAACGATTCCATTTACATGTACCCTGTGTTTCATTCCTAATAGACTTTGGTGATGTGGAACTAAGGATATTGGTTATCGGGAGCAGTGGGCCATCTCAGTTCCTTCTCACCAACTTCATTTTGGGAAGAGAGGAGTTCTCTGAGGAAGTCTGTAGCATTGCGAGCAGCCAGAAAAACGTGGGCGAGATAGTAGGAAGACGGGTCGCAGTAGTCAACGGACCGAACCTGTATGACAAAGGCATGTCAAAGTCCAAGATGAGGAAAGAGCTGAAAAAATCAATGTGCTTGTCGACTCCTGGACCTCATGCCATACTCATCACATTCGACCTGGAGAAGATCTGCCCCAACGATATGAAGACTCCCAAGCTGGTTAAGGATAAATTTGGAGAGAATGTCTTGAATTACACAATGATCCTCTTGGTTTACGACGGACATCTGAGAGGCAGAGCGCTTAATGATAAGGTCATGAGAACCGACTGGCATCTAAGGGAACTTGTGGAGCAATGCAACTGCCGCTATCACGTCTTCAGTAAGAACTGGAGGAACCGCAGCGGGAGCCGGGAGCTCCTACATAAGATCGAGCGGATGCTGCAGACTATGGGCGGACACCATTATGTTAACAGATCTTACAAGAGGGCAGAGGAAAGTGTCAGAAATGAGGAGAGAAAGCTACGCAAGAAGAGACGGTCTGAGACCGAGCGGACGTGCCGGGAACTGGAGGAGCAGTTTCAGGGGGATGAGCTATGCTGGCAGATGGATACTGTCAATGCGAGGGTGGGGGCAGAAATCAGGGCCGAAGCCGAGCTGCAGAATAGCTGGCTCAGGACTTCACTGGCTGTGGGATTGGGACTGGGGTTTGTGGCTGGAGCCGCCATGGGAATGATCGTGTGCTCTGTGGAAGGACCAGCAGGAATGGTGGTGGGAGGGGCTGTGGGTGGTGTCATGGGCGGGGCTTCAGGTGCTGCTGCACAGCTGGCCATTGAACACTTGGATGACAGAGTGGGAACACATTCAGCCAATTTTAATACAGTTTTTGTAAACCGCTTCTATCGGGCACCTCCAGTCTGAATGCAGTGAAGAACAGAAAGTGAGATGCTTTATGGAACTCAACACCTCCAACAGCTTAAAAAGCTTTTTTTTTGTTTTTTAGTCTACGTGTTGAAGGGAAACCCCCATGCCTTTTTTTTTTCTCTGATGATGTGATCAAGCACCTTTCCGTTTTTAATAAAAATTTATATTGCGTTTACAGCTGCCATGTTTAAGTATATTTTTTGAAGTGTGACAGTAGCGGATATACATAAGTCAACCTAATTTAGAATTATTATTTTTTACCACATTAGAGCTGGTGCACATACGTTTTGAGGGACAAAACAAAACAAACCAACCCCCACCCACCCCTGACCTATTACAAATGTACCCTTCCCAACTTGAAGCCATCACATTATCCCATACACTGCATACTTGTCCTCTAAAATGATTTACCAGTTGATGACCATCTTGTAAGTTCCCCTGTTACAAATAAAACAACATGGATTTTCTTTTTAAAGTATACACTTGCAGTATATTACTGTTTTATTATTATTATTATTATTATTATTATTATTATTATTATTAAAAGACTAATCTGTTCAGTTTAAAGGACATTTGTTATAGAAATTTGGAAATCTTTAAAATGCAGAAATTGGAAGGTTATTTCATTCATTATTATTATTATTATTATTATTATTATTATTATTTTAAGTGTCACTGCGCTGATTACATTTCTCCAAAACTTTTTTTTATTTTATTTTTTTTTAATTTAGACTATAAACGAATTATGTTTCACTCAAAGTTTAAGTGACTTTAAAAGCAGGAGTCAGCAGTCATGAGAAATACATGAAGGTCTACAGTTAAAGGGTTAGTTCACCCCAAAATGAAAATTCTGGCACTAATTACTCACCCTCATGTTGTTCCAAACCCATAAGACCTCCATTCATGTTTGGAACACATATTTAGATATTTCTGATGAATTCTAAAACATATCCGCGTGACACAGCTTTATATTTTTCATAATCTAGAAGACCTTTTTCTTAATACTGCTATAGCTTGTTCATGAAAGTAGCATGTGCCAACTCAAATAAGTTTAGCATCTACAAAATTTTGACACAGCATTTACCTTATTTTCAACTAAGTTTTAATTTTCAGGTGTACTCTTTTACCGTGTATTATTAAACCACCCTATTGAATAACTTTTGTAAACTACTGTACTGTAATATTTGTAGAACTCACAGCACAGATCCTTTTTTTTTTTTTTTTTTTGGCATAGCTACACTAATTATTTCATAAGAATTTTGTAATAACACAGTTTATAACATCAGCCAATCTCTTTACTTTACAGATGGGGCGTTGAGAGACCCGACAGTTCCCACGGTGCTCGTTTTTCAGCACCCACACGCCACACACAAATGCATATAGAAGTTCTCAATGATTAAATGTTAATATGATAGTTTATACTTAGCTGTGAAGTTATAATTCATTGTCATAATTTTCTTCTAAATAAAATTAAGTGAATTAAGGAAGAATATGTTTTCAAGCCATATTATTATTATTATTATTATTATTATTATTATTATTATTATTATTATTATTATTATTATTATTATTATTATTTTAAATGATCTCAGCAACCCACAACATCCCAGCATCACGGTGGTGAAATGTTGTTGTTATTATTACAATTTATAAAGGTTACGACAATCAAATTATGATGATGCGTTTTTTATTTAAATAAACAAAACCAATTCTTTTGAAAATGTAGAAGATTCAAATCCAGAATTATTTTTCCTTTCTTTTATTTATTTATGTATTTATTTATTTATTCCTTAAATGCTATATGTAACTTTACACATATGCCATTGTCATGAGACATGAATGAACTTTTATGAAAGCAAAATGACTGAAAGGTAGTAAGAAACAACAGAGTTCACTTCAAGGAGTAAGAAGGCAATGGATGAAAAAGAGGACTAGGTTAGGGATGGAGGAGAGCGAGGGCGAGAGAACAGCGAGTCATTGTGTTGGTACACCAGGCACTGGGAGACACACTCAAGACACATTAACGCATTCACACACTGACAAAAACACGCACATAAGAGAATGCTTCTGCCCACCGCTACACAGACCCGAGCTGGCATCCCAGAGGGCAGCACTTCACTCCTGTCTTTGCCTCTGAATCGTACAACCCAAGTGACATTCACTCTAGCTGAGCCTATTCAGAGGTCTGAATCTGTAGGTTTTACCTCCATCACAGGTTTATGGCATTTCGGGTCAAGCTCTGTATCCAGATCGAAGTTACCCAAAGCAAGAAGGTGGAGGATTAGCAGATGAGTGACTGTGGAAGGAGTTAAACTACAGAGACTTTGTTGTCGCCCATCAGGTAACAACAATTTCAGTAATTTATTATGGAAATCAGAAGTTTAGTTCAGCAAATGGCTTGATATGTTACTAAAAGAACTAACAATTTTGTCTAGACTGTTTTTAAACTTGAGGTTTTCCAACTGAGACTTCATGCTTATGCAGCACTGTTACAGCAGCATTCAGAATGGACATAAACAGACTCAAGTCTGCTTGGCCCACTCTGAATGATTCAAAGAAAGCTTCTTGTGTCCAGAGGCTCCTCATGTTTTTCTGAGATAATCCACTCACCCCACCAGGCGTAGATCTACACCCACCACAGCGTGAAAAGAACCCATTCTCTCGGATGGACAGTGAATCCAGTAATGCTCACTGTACATAACAGTGCCCAAATATTTATGTATAAAACCACATGAATATTTAGAGGGCTGTTCTGTGTTACAAGTTAAGCTGCATAAACACGAATGTATTAATCACAATATGGTATGATATAATAGAAGCACATAGGACCAGGAATTGAACAATAAAATAAACACTATTTTATACTGCAAGATTTCAGTGCTGATTTTCACAATTTTATATAAGTGAGGCAAAAGCCTGAAGTCGAAAGCAAAAAAAAGTAGAAATGACGATCTGAAAATGTTACATTGCAGATGCCCAAGAGATATTTAGCAGGTTAAATATCTGGTCTTGTCTGTGACTCCAAATCCTGCCATGTGTTTTGACTGGAAAAGACCTCAGCAATGACAGACACTTGTGTAGTGTTAAACCAACAGCAATCCAACGACTTTGAAAGTTGTATGTGTGGGCAGCATTATACATTACACTTGTTAACATGTGACTGGTGTCATAAATCTCTTACTGACCTTATCTTATAACCTTTCTGTATAATCCAATCTTTACCATCATAACCATGTAATACCACTAAACCAAACAAACGACACACGCATTAATACCAGAAAGTGGCATGTTTCCTGGATAAAAAGATTTTCTACTCAAACTAACAATCTCTGGGATGGAAAATCAGAAGCTTGTCCTACAAAAAAGTAATTCCACCAAGGGAACAATAGCTTGTCACTGGGATAGTCCCCTGAAAGGGACCTATTTGTGCCCTATCTATCTCTAAATTCTAGGAGTAACTTTAGGAGTAATGTATAAAGTTGTCCCTTTGAGGGTACTACCCCAATTACAAGCCATTTAAGACATTTTCCTGCAGCATATGCCACAGAAGCTGTTGATAGAGCTTATCCCAGGGGAGTCCTGAGAGTTCCAGAAGGTCCAGTTTCCAAAACAAAGCTAAACTTATGTCGAACCCTGGTCAAACAGACCTGTTCCAGCTAATCAAGGTCTGGTGTGTTTTGGCAGGTTGGAACTGAATTCTACAGGACATTGGCACTCCAGAAGCAGGATTGGTAACACCTGGCTTAACTTGAGCTCAGAACTTCTCTTTAAGACAGGTGTGTCCAATCCTGCTCTTGGAGAGCCATGTTCCTGAGTTTAGCACCGACACACCTGCTTGGAAGTTTACAGTGATCCCGAAGACCTGGATTAGCTGGATCAGGTGAGTTTAATTACAACTTGTTGGATTGTGGCCGTCCAGGAGCAGGATTCTACATGACTGGTTTAAGCACATTACATTTTGATGAGTCCAGAATTTAAGTCCTTTCTGTGTGTGTTTTTAGAGTTTATGTACTGTAACAACAAAGAATAACTTTCTGTAACTTATACACATTATATTTGTTCCAGTCTTTAGGTCCACTTGTCAGCCTACTCTCTTTATTTATTGGAACTCGCTTTGGAAAGACTTTGTCTTTGCAATTCTTACTGGCGTTGAAGTCAATTGAAGGCTTCTGTCTGTGCTATCCACTGGACTCTTCCAAGTGATCATTCTTGGAAAAGATTCACCATGGCAACTACCGGCATGCAGCTGTTTGGCTTGGTCCTGTCCATCATGGGTTGGGTGGGTGGCTTCCTGGTGTGCACTTTGCCCATGTGGAGGGTCACTGCCTTCATCGGAAACAACATTGTAACGGCACAGATCACATGGGAGGGCCTGTGGATGAATTGCATCTGGCAAAGTACAGGGGAGATTCAGTGCAAGGTCTATGACAGCCTGCTGGCTCTTCCTAGTGACATGAAGGCTGCCCGGGGTCTGACGGTTCTCGCGTTACTCATCTGCACCCTGGCACTCACTCTGGGTGTTCTGGGTGTCAAGTGCACACAGTGCGTGGGCCTCCCAAGCCCCAAGGCACGCTTGGCCCGCGTGTCTGGTGTGCTCTTTTTCATCGCTGGGTTCCTCATCCTCATACCTGTCTGCTGGACAGCCCATTCCATCATCAGGGATTTCTATGACCCATATGTGGCAGCTCCTCACAAACGTGAGCTCGGCCCTGCGCTCTACCTAGGTTGGGGAGGTTCAGCTCTGCTTTTGATCGGTGGATCTCTCCTCTACGCAGGGTCCAATCCCCCTGGGATTCCCTCTTCTCCTACATTTAGCAGTGGCGAGAGCAGCCCACGTCGAGCGGGTGGACCAGCCCAGGTCAAGGGTTATGTTTAATGACCAGCATCGACACACCAGTCCCCGAAAACCTTCTCTTCTAGAGTTTCCCATTGTGATAGATTCAAGTTCATTTTAATCTATTTTTTATCATTCAGAATATTTCTGTAGAGTGATGGAGGTAGTAAATTGAAATGTGAAATCAAGTTTCCTTGCCACCTTTAATGTCCACTTATAAATCTGTCTTTCTTTGCTATTCAATAATAAAACCTTAAATCCTTTATAGTGTCGTCTCAGATTTTTTTGGAGATCTGTCTGTTTATAAATATGTTTGATGATGTCACTCATGTTACTTAAAGGGATAGTTCTATAAAAAAAAAAAAAAAGAAAATTCTTTCATAATTTACAAAGCTTGTATGACTTCATCCAAACAAGTATAGTTTACCATTTTTGATGTGCTCCACGTTTGTGCGTTGATCAATGTTTATATGTGAATAAAAGACTAAATTAAACCTGTTAATCAAGTGATCATGTTTATTCAGAAGACTTGGATTAATTAATTCATATAGATTACTTTAACAAAGTCTTCATGAAAATTTGTCAGAGTTTTGGTGACATGGACTTTTTTAATGAAAGGTCAGAAATCTCTCAGATTTAATTTAAAATATCTTCATTTGTGTTTATAAAATAGACTATAGTCTTATGACTAATGGCATATTATTATTTTTTTTAGGTTAACTATCACTTTAAGATGCTAGCATTAACAAATAAATAAATCTTTAAGGTCATCAAGTTAAAGGTAATTAACAAATTTTGGATTTGCAGAATCTGATACACATTTAATTCCAGATAAGTCAAGTCAAGTCACCTTTATTTATATAATGCTTTATACAATACACATTGTGTCAAAGCAGCTTTAACCGTGTTAAACAGAAAATTCATTTTATCAGTTAAAGTTCGTTCTTTGTTGTTTCAGAGATGTCCTCCTCCAGCCCAGTTCAGTTCTCAAAACGAGCATGGTGTGGTTTAATTTCACATCAGATAAACCTCTACCTCTCATATAAACAGTTTAAATGAAGCTATTATTGGCTTGTGTTGTCTCTGAGCATCTCTGGCTGTTGTTATGGGGGCTGCTTCTACAGACAGCAGTACAATACCACTGTATGTTGCACCACCAGGACAACATTGACAATAGCTGCATTGTTTACTGCGCCAGGTAGTGACTCATGTATGACCTAATGCTACGAGTGAAAATCCGGCGTTGTAAAATATAGAAAAGTGGTTATTGTTGTCTTGACTGCTGGAGTAAAAGGGATAAGGCACCAGGGCTTATTTTTACATAAGAGACGAGTGTTACATTCAGCTAGCTATTTCACATTACTTACAAATGTACAAGAGAGTTTAAGATAGGCCATTGTTTGCAAAAAATATACAGTATAAATCATAAGATAATAATCAGATAATAATAAAACAATGCAGATAATAATAAAAGATAGATAGATAGATAGATAGATAGATAGATAGATAGATAGATAGATAGATAGATAGATAGATAGATAGATAGATAGATAGATAGATAGATAGATAGATAGATAGATAGAAAACAAATAAAAATTTCAAAAGATAAATAATGTTACTGTCAATTGGACTTTTATCGGACATTTGTTTCATATCGTGCGCGCATGCGCGTGCCTCCCCGGAAGTGAAACTCGCTTATTCACACAGGTGAACAACACCAAAACAGACACAGCGCGTCCCGATATCAGAGATCAGAAATGGGCAAAGGCGGCGGAACGTTTGAGAGACTGTTGGGTATGTGTTATATTTCATGTTTTCAGTGTTTATTTCTAATGACAGACCGATGTATCGCCGACACATAGATGAAGTGTGTCTGCTATTGCTAACGCTAGCACAGCTTGAATCGTGACGGGAATATAACATGTAACGTATTGTCTTTATTTAACGCACCGGAGCTTTAACACGCCTGTGATATGAACATAAACATGACATTGCGAAGATCTTTTACAGTTAAACCGTATGGTGTTGTAACTGCAGTTGACAAATCCAGTATTTTACGTAACGTAAGCTAGTTAGCACCAGAGCTAAAGATATTCTCGGGCCTCTTTTCACAAGCTACGTAAAATAATAAATCATATATGTGTTGCTTATATTGCGTACTTTGTGCTTAGTGTGTATGAATTAGTTGACTTTTTCTTCACCAAATCTCGCTGTAAAGCAGACAATTATACCGCACAATTAAAGAGGCGTGTATACATTGCCATGGCGCTTCAAATCAATATTTATGTTTTGCAGTTGCTCACACCTTTTGGAAAATTTAAATTTTAGGATTTTGAAGGTATTCCCGTTATTCAAGGTTGTCTCTTCCCGTTTTTTTTTTTCGTGTAATCGAGTGCTTCTGTATAAAGAGAAAGAGGAAATATTGCCCATTTTTTTAGGTTAATCACATAACAGTAACATCCTGCTACACACACACACACACACACACACATTCTACACACGTCTTTCTTGTGTTCATTTATTGGAAAACATGTCTTGAATATTTAGAATTTTCTATTTATTTTTGGATTCAGGTTCGTATGTACCAGTGAAGAGAGAGATATTGCTATACCTTAGTCTGTTCTGCTTCCTTTCCTTTCTCATGTTTTTAGTAAACAGACCTTTAGCTAATTGATTCAGATAACACTTGCTAATAAAACATGTGCTCTTTTAATCTTTGACAGATAAGGCTACCAGTCAGCTGCTGCTGGAGACAGACTGGGAGTCCATTCTGCAGATATGTGACCTCATTCGGCAAGGAGATACACAGTAAGATAAAACAGTTCTTATGTGATTGCATGTCCGTGGAAGATTGTGTTGTGATAAATATGGCTTCGACTTTCTTAGAAACTGTTCTGTTGTTTCCCGCCACCAGGGCTAAGAATGCAATTGTTGCCATCAAGAAAAAACTCAATGACAAAAATCCACACGTAGCGCTCTATGCTCTTGAGGTAAGTGTAGTTTATCTACAGATATAGAGCACTGTAAACCAGGGATTTTCAGACAATAGTATAAATAGTTAAATAAAGCAAACAATAAAAATGAATAAAAAATACAAAATATATTTAAATATAAAGTTATTACAAAATATACTAATTATGAAATAATTAAATAGTATTGTAAATAACAGTACAGTACTATATATGAGTAAAAAGTTACAATTCTATGTAATGGAAACACACCAACGCTCACTATAAGCTCCCACTGCACTTTTGTCGTCTGTGACTGTGGCTTACTCTTTAAAGTCATGGGGAATCTGATGATCGCAGCTTGTTCTGAAAATGATTCCAATAGTATCGTTTCTCTATGTTGTTATCGTTTGTGGTGAGGACTTCCCTATTCTCACTTAATCATTATAGTTATCGTCTTTGGTATGAACGAGTCTGTACTCTTATTGACTTTATTCATAAATTATACAAGATTTTATTTATTCATATATATGATATTGTTTTGTATTATGCCTCGATCAGTCAAGGTGATGTGTGTAAGTTAGCCTTTGCTTGTCCACAGGTTCTGGAGTCAGTTGTGAAGAACTGTGGCCAGACGATTCATGATGAAGTGGCCTGTAAGCAGACAATGGAAGAGCTGAAGGAGCTGTTCAAGGTGAATCCTGCGAAACCCAACCTAAAATCTGTGACCGTTGCTTTAAGAGAAGTCTTTGGCCCTGCCTTTATGATCTTTCCAAGTGGGTTCGGCCCAGTGACTCACGCTGCACTGTACTTCCTGATTGTGTCATCACGTCACATGTTTATTCGGCTGAGGGAAGTTCCAGCAGAAATCAGAAACAACACACTGAGTGCTCAAAACAATTTAGATTTTTCCATTATCATGTGTTTTTTTTTGTGTGTTTTTTATTAACTACCTGGTT